>NW_013952849.1:309877-324843 GCF_001266775.1 Austrofundulus limnaeus | reverse complement strand
GGACTCTGCAGTTTACACTCATCTACAGGCCAGGACTCTGCAGTTTACACTCATCTACAGGCCAGGACTCTGCAGTTTACACTCATCTACAGGCCAGCGGTCACTCTTTCAGAGATGAAGATGTCAGTCTTGATAGAGAGGAACGTTGGTTTGAGAGAGGAGTAAAGGAAGCCGTTTTTGTGAAAAAACGAAAAACCGTCCACCGTTAAACAGGTGGAGGTTTTCATGTCCAGTTGTCCCCCTCATAGAATGCTGTTATTGCAAGTATGACTCCGCCCCCCTGTGAACAAAAAGTGATGATCAGGCCCTAACGATGTGGTGATGGAGCAGATGACCATCTATGAACTGTAGGTGGATGATCAGGGCACAAAGTAACATATTGTTAGGCTGAGGCTCCTCTTTTGCATGTGACCAAACTGTGTGTGTGTGTGTGTGTGTGTGTGTGTGTGTGTGTGTGTGTGTGTGTGTGTGTGTGTACTTCAGCTTAGGTTTTTGCAGTGTTCAATAAAGTACCACAAAGTGATACTTGAGTAAAAGTACAAGTACTGTAAATTAAGCCCAAACATTTTCCCCAAAATGAAAATCTATCTGAGGGCTGCGGTCAAATGTAATAATATAATTCATGAAATACAAATACTTCTTAAGTACAGTCCTTTTATTTTAGTGATTATGTCCTGCTGGAGTGTGACATTTGTTTGTGTACAAACTAATACGGCACCAGAATTATATGTATTTATACTTATTCAGCTACAATTAAATTCACTCTATTTAGGAGGCACAGTTTATATGGATAGTATTTATTTTTTACAATAACAAGCTGGAATGAAAACAAGCAAAAATGAAATAACGACTTTCTACTTCTTGCTTTTTTTTAATGTAAGGAGTAGAAAGTACAGATAATTGTGTGAAAATGTAATAAGTAGAAGTAAAAAGTAGGCTGAAAAATAATTACTCAAGTAAAGTACAGATACCCAAAAATTCTACTCAAGTGCAGTAACAAAGTATTTGTACTTGGTTACTTTACAACTCTGTATTTTTGTGTAACTTGTTTCCACATTGGGCCCTCTCTGCAGTGCACCAGTTGAGCCTGTAGGGGGCGCCGGTGTGTCTGAGCGCTGCTGAGCAGGATGAAGAAGAAGAGTGAACCTCTGGTAGCTCCGCCCTCTGCACCGACTGGGGCATCTGAAAAATAAAACTCACATCATACCGAGCATTTATTAACGCGATTATATTTAGTCTACGATGAGCGGGATACCAGGCACTGCCGTGGTTCAGGTCACCAACCTGTCGTCGGCCGTTAGCAGCGAGCAGATGCGCACTCTGTTCGGCTTCCTGGGAGACATCGAGGAGCTGCGTCTCTACCCCCCAGAGTAAGAGCATCTCTCCCGGCTTCGGGCAGCCAGGCAACACCGCGGACCTGCGGCCTTGTCAATGTACATTTGAACTAAGCACTGATTTAACAGCTGAATAATCTCTTCTTCTTCTTTCTGTTCTCCTCCTCACAGCAACACATCTCTGTCTTTCTCGTCCAAAGTGTGTTACATAAAGTACCGAGAGCCTTCAAGTGTTGGTGTGGCGCAGCATCTCACCAACACTGTTTTTATTGACAGAGCTCTGATTGTAGTCCCATGTGCTGAAGGTGAGTGTTTAAACAAATAAAAAACACTGTCTCAGATTATATTCTGTCCACGTCTTCCTCGGGATTTATTTCCTGGGTGTCACAGTTTGAGTTGTTGGGCTGTTTTTATGCTCAGGGGATTATTTAGGGTGTTTTTCCCTCATATACTGTACATTTGATCCCAGGTGATGGGTTATATTAGTTCTGACAGCACCCAGTCCAGGTTTCTCTTGTTTTCACAAGGTGGTTCTGACTGATATTAGTCTGAAGGAGAAGCAGCCCCACTAGAAAGAAGTAACTTAAATATCTATAATTATCACAAATCAAATTCATTGCAGCATAGTTAACTCAGTCCTTTCTCTCTTTCATTCTTTTATTTTTGTTTGTTTTTGGTGCTCCCATTTTTAAAAACCTCCCTCCCACTGTGTGCACTCACATTGATATCACCTCTAACCTGATGCATTGTGTCCACGTGACTTGGTGCTGGATGGCTACTGAGTTTATTAATTTGGTTTTGTATGTTTTTTTCTGTGTGATTATGTGTGCATATCAGATGACTAGACTGGCCCAGCTGTTACACTACACTAGCCTGAGTCAGGCATTGTTTTCCAAGCCACTATCCCCGATCGGGCCAACGCAGCCTTCAAGGGGGGGATGTGACCCGGAGAATAGCCCGCTGAGCCTTCCAAGATGGACACCTTGTCTCTTTATTTGTTTATTTTTTATTTATTTTTTTAGTTTGTTTCCTTTCATACTATCCCATGTTGTCCACTTTCTACTACTGTCTCTATCTAGAAACTGCAGGTTTGCTTATCTCTAGCGTTGTGTTTATATTTGTTATTTTTTGTTTGTTATTTTGATTAATGTCCAACCCCTACCCCCCTCTCTCTTTCTGCTACAGCGGCGGCTTGTGTGTGATTGAGTTCTGTCCAGGTTGCTACGGCATGTCGGTGGGATGTATGTCACACATGAGATGCTAGGAGGATCATTAACCCTTTTTTTGTTTGTTTCTTTATTTGTTTGTTTGTTTGCACCAGTTGATGACGTAAAGGGCTAGTCTGGTTGTCACAATTAGTCCAAACGATTGAGCATAAAATCTTTTGAAATACACGTGCACCTATATTTTGAGACTCTAGAACAGGGGTTCTTAACCTTTTTGACCTCTGGGCCCAATTTGTTCAAAATAAAGTGACACGAGACCCAGTCACACATTACCATATGAATCAAAATGATAATTATTCTAAATCTTGGTTTAATTTGTATTTGCATTATAACGAAATATGCTGCATTCACACCAAATGCGATTTCAGCTTCAAAATCGCAGCCAATGCTTCAAGTTGGTCGCTTGTAGGGGTGTAAGAAAATATCGATACACTGAAATTTTGCGATATTTCATGTCCCGATACTGTATCGATATTCTAAAGCCCTGTATCGATTTTTTATTAAGGTTTAAAATGTCAGCCTTCTTGCCAACTGTTCATTTTTATGTTGTAGTTCAGTCTCTGACCACTAGTTGGCAGCAGTGAGTCAGCCATTTGGCTCCTCTACCTCTTGAGCGCCAGAGAGTAAGGGTAGCATTAGCATTGTAAGTAAACATTAGCTTTTCTTTTTTATCAGTAAGAGGTTTTTATTTAATAGAATTTTTGGACAGTATATCGCAATATATTGCCTTGTTTACTGTATCGCAATATATCGGGATATATCGTATTGTGACCCCTGTGTTATGATATGTATCGTATCGCCAAATTCTTGCCAATACACAGCCCTAGTCGCTTGTGCACTTTGAGGTCAGACGCAGGTCAGCTCTTGAAGCGCTGCACGGCAAGAGCCTCCCCGCCCCTCCCTCCTCTGTCGGGCTCTGTTTAATGTCAGACTGGAAGTGGCTTTGCTTTATTTACAGAGAGCAAGAGCATGTCACGTTCATCAGATAATTAATTCATAATTAATTCACCAGATAATTCAGAGACATTCTGAGTTTCATCACCCAGGAGCTGCAGGAGAGGCTCACAGCTCGCTTTCAGGACTATTTTTGTCCCGAGTCCAGTCTGATGAGCTGCTGTCACACATTGGTGCAGATATCTCCTGTCAGGACACCGACTGCAGGCACTCGATTTCAGCTAAAGAGCTCCTCTCCATCTGTTTCAGGTTAGTGGACATCATTCAGTAAACTGTCCTGTTGGGAAATATGTCGCTACGTCACACAGTGGAGTCTCTCTGATTGGTTGATGCGGCACGTCGAGCTGCAAAATTTCAGATTTTCTAACTTCAGCGATTTGCGCCTCAGCGCGTCGAACGCTCAGATCGTTCAAATCGCGCTGCTCTAATTGCGCTGCTCTAATCGCGCTTGAGGCGCCGCAGCACTTCCCGACGCTGATTGAAGCGCGTCCACCATAGACTTTGTACGTAAACCTGCTGCTCCTGATGCTGAAATCACGTTTGGTGTGAACGCACCATCAGGCTTATCAACACAAAAATAACACATTCATCCATTTTCTGTACACGCTTTTTCCTGTCAGGGTCATGTGGGTCACTGGTGCCCATATCCAGCAGTCAGAGTGCGAGGGGCGGGGTACACCTAGGACAGGTCGCATATCCATCACAGACAAAAATAACATTTTTAACATAAACAGCAACAAAAATAGACAATTCAATAAATAAAATTGTGATCATAAAATAAATACATTCAAAAATATTTAATGTAAATGTTCCAAATAAAAAAACTAGAAATAAATTTGATAAAATGCAAATGAAAATAAAGCCTTTTTAATATTTTGCATGGTAGAACCAGAAGCTGCTTTTTATGTTAGTGACAATAACTAACAGCTTTTTTTGACAAAATGCTTAAAAATAAATTACAAAAATTAATTTAAAGTGCAAATTAAAATATAGTTGTATCTGCAACTGTATTTGATAATGTTTCGACTTTTAAAATATTACATGGTAAAAACAGAAGCTGCTCTTCATATTAGTGACAAACTTTGGTGTTTTTTGATGAGTTACTTTCATATTTGCTTCTACTTTTCATTTAAAATAAGTTTCCATTCTCGGCAGGTTTCTAAGGTTCTTCTTCTACATATTAAAAAGTTGTTAAACATCTGAGTGGTGCACTACTGCTACTAGTGGTGAGAACGTGTATTGCACCTTATTCAAAATCAATGCGTTCCCACGGCCCAAAGTTAAAACCTGTTGTTCTTTTGAGGCCCTGAAGGTGGCGCTCGTGGCCCAGCGGGTTAAGAATCTCTGCTCTAGAAGAACATTTAGCACTTTGAGCCTTTCAGTACCGCTCTGATGTGGATGTTTACTGTTTAGTAATAACACAGAACTGATCAGTGTAGCATCCTTTCCTCATCTTAACACATGCATTAATGCTTTGCATTCATTATGCTTTATTTTAAAAAGATGGTTCTTTGCGCCATTTCTGTTGCACAAATGAAAACTGATGCTAAATCCCTGCAGCTGTACTCAGATTTGTAACCTTTTTTGTTTCAACATTTTTCCCGCCAAAAAGGAGAGATTATATTTGAGAGGAATGAATCAAAATTTCTAATTGGTTGTTTATTTGATTTTTGAACTTAGCTGAGTTTTAGCTAACATTTCCAAAGTTCTTAAATTTGTTGTTCTTTTCTGTATCTGATGTTCTGTGTGCTATTAGTGATGCAGCCATTGGGGTTGTCTTGTGTTGCACACCTTTCCAACACTGCGAAACGATCGCCCCCCACGGAAAAGCGCCCATGCTTGATATCGTATGGTTCATGACCAATATGTTTCCAGTACAGGTGACCCATACATCAAAGTGTTGACTCATTCTCTGCTCTGTTTCTTTTTCTTCTTTAAAAAAAAAAAAAAACCTGTGAAAAGAGAACAACATAATCAAAGTTTAGATTCTTTGCACTTCATGTTAATAATACATATTTACTGAGAAGAATGATTTAATAAAAGGATGCTCGGTCTCCAGTATGAGTAGAACACGTAGGCTGTATGGGGAAGTGTCTGCTCTCTTTTTCTCTAGAATACAGTGGGCTAATTGTGCAGACATAGAGGAGACAGAGGGAAGAGTGCCTCCTTTGCCTTCGTTAATATTTGTTTTGTCCTGCAGGGAAAATTCCCGAGGAGTCCAAGGCTCTGTCTCTGCTGGCCCCTGCCGCCCCGGTGCCCAGTCTGATTCCTGGAGGAGGATTGCTGCCAATTCCTACTCCTGCTCCGCTTCAGAATGTGAGCCTCTGTTGTTGTTGTTTTGTAGAGCTCGTGTCCGCGGTCGCACAAACCAACCCGACCTGTGTGTGTTTCCCACCTACAGCTGAACCTGCCATTGGTGAACCGTATTACTGCTAGTTTCGATGCTGCGGCGTCTGTGCTCTCCCAGCCGCCACTTATTGGAAATGTTGATCCTTCAAAGCTCAATGAGATCAGGAGGACAGTTTACGTTGGCAACTTGAACTCACAGGTAAAGTTAAATTTGGTTTTATTATAATTAAAGGTGTGGTTCTTTTTACTGCTTGACATGGTTTCTGTGGAGCTTTAAATGTATTTAGTCAATAAAAAGCATTGAATTTAGGACCTGGTCAATGACCTGAATAGAGCTGGGACCACAGTCTCAAAGAAAACAATCAGTAACACTCTACGCCGTCAAGGATTAAAATCCTGCAGTGCACGCAAGGTGCCCTTCCTRAAGCCAACGCATGTCAAAGCCTGTCTGATGTTTGCAAATGACCATCTGAATGATCCAGAGGAGGAATGGGAGAAGGTCATGTGGTTTGATGAGACAAAAATAGAACTTTTTGGTTTAAACTCCACTCGTCATGTTTGGAGGAAGAAGAATGATGAGTACAACCCCAAGAACACCATCCCAACCATGAAACATGGCGGTGGAAACATCATTCTTTGGGGATGCTTTTCTGCAAAGGGGACAGGACGACTGCACCATATTGTGGGAAGGATGGATGGGGCCATGTATCGTGAGATTTTGGCCAACAACCTCCTTCCCTCAGTAAGAGCACTGAAGATGGGTCGTGGCTGGGTCTTCCAGCATGATAACGACCCAAAACACACAGCCAGGGCAACTAAAGAGTGGCTCCGTAGGAAACATCTTAAGGTCCTGGAGTGGCCTAGCCAGTCTGCAGACCTGAATCCAATAGAAAATCTTTGGAGGGAGCTTAAAGTCCGTGTGGCCCAGCGACAGCCCCGAAACCTGAAGGCTCTGGAGGAGATCTGTAGTGGGCCAAAATCCCTGCTGCAGTGTGTGCAAACCTGGTCAACAACTACAGCAGGGGTGTCAAACTCCAGTCCTCGAGGGCCGCTATCCTGCATGTTTTAGAGGTTTTCCAGCTCCAACACACCTGATTCAGTGATTGAATTAACTCTTCAAATTGGGCAGAAGCCTGTTAATCACCCAGCGATCAAAATCTGGTGTGTTGGAGCAAGAAAACCTCTAAAACATGCAGGATAGCGGCCCTCGAGGACAGGAGTTTGACACCCCTGAACCACAGGAAACGTCTGATCTCTGTAATTGCAAACAAAGGTTTCTGTACCAAATATTAAGTTTCATTTTTCTGGTGTATCAAATACTTATTTCACACAATAAAATGGAAATTAATTATTTAAAAATCATACATTGTATTTTTCTGGATTTTTGTTTTAGATTCCATCACTCACAGTTGAAGAGTACCTATGATAAAAATTACAGTCATCTACAAGCTTTGCAAGTGGAAAAACCTGAAAAATCAACAGTGTATCAAATACTTGTTCTCCCCACTGTATATGTATATAAACAAGCATATGTGTTTATGTATATGTGTATTGGTACATTACTATATATCACATGTGTATATTGTGGGGTTTTGTTTATCTTTTATTAATCTTTCATTATTCTTCTCAGCCTCTCTTGTATTAAGCTGCAGTAATGTGCAAATTTCCAGACTGTGGGATCAATWAAGTTTTATCTTATCTTATTTTATCTTAAAAACAGTTTTTAGTCGGTAGATAACTGTGTTGTTGCTATGAAACTACAAACATGGCCGAACGGGGTGGAGTCGAACGTTCAGAGACCTGGAGGGGGCGGGGTGTGAAATATCTCACTTGCATTTAAAGAGACCGCACCAAAACAGCTTGATCTGAGACGCAGCTCAGAACAGGGGTAAAACAAGGAGTCTGTGGAGCAACAAAAACGAGGAATTAAGACCAAAGTGTTGCAGTTTTGTTTTAAATAGACCATAAGTGAATGATTTAGACGTGAAAAAGAAGGATTTAAATTAAAGCGTGATATGATACCTTTAACAGAGACTTAAACTCATTTAGAGACCCAGCAGACCTCACAGACAGTGGGAGGTTGTTCCAGAGCCGAGGTCCTGCAGCTGAAAAGGCTCTGTCTCCCCTGGTCACAAGCCCAGACCTGGGAACAACTAAAAGCTTTTGATTTACAGATCTCAGGGATCTATCTGGAATGTGAGGCTGTAAAAGTTCAGTGAGATAATGAGGTGCCAAACCATTTAGACATTTAAAAACTAAAAACAAAATCTTAAAAACAATTCTAAAAGAAACAGGCAACCAGTGAAGAGAATACAGAATTGGAGTGATGTGTTCGCGACGTCTTGTCCCTGTTAATAAACGGGCAGCTGAAGTCTGAACCAGCTGTAGACGACGAACCAAAGACTGATCCATCCCACAATAAAGAGAGTTGCAGTAGTCCAGTCTAGAAGTGATAAAAGCATGAATAACCCTCTCAAAGGCATTATGAGGCAGGTAATCCTTGACTTTACTTATAATTCTCATAAATCTTTCTTTATAGGCGCCTTTCAAAACTCCTTAGATAACCTTACAAAAGTCAATAATAAAATCACAATAGGAGAATATACACAATAAATCGATTAACAAAATAAAATAGTGCAAGCTTAAATAATAAAAACAGTCTTAGTAAAAACTGTAAAATTAATGGTAGTACAGTACCACTAGTAGTACACCTGTGTTGCAAAACTGACACCCATCAAACGACTGAAATATGAGAACAAAATTGACTATTTATTTATTTATTTATTTATTGACAGCAAAAATGATCAATAATAATGGACCATGGTTGATATGATAAATCTTCAAATTAATTATCTTTGTAAAACATCAGAAGATCTCCAACACTTCTAAAATATCAGTAATATAATACAAAAATAAAAACAAAGACCTTTTACTAATCACTGAAAATAATGAGTTTTGCTGCTCTGGGAGGTGAAGCTAAAATATCTGTTCCCTAAAGGGTTAATGTTCAGGGGAGGGAGGGGCTAGTTCTGTGAGTGCGCTGCTGCAGCCTCGCAGGAACAGAGACGGAGGAGCTGTGTTTTATTGTGGGCCCAGCAAGTTGAAGCTGCCTCGTCCTGTTTCCTTTTCTAATGTATTGTTGAACTCTGAAGAGTTTGTAGATGACTATAACCGTGTTTCCATCAAGGCCTTTTGATGCGCATTTAGAAGTGTTGCATTAAAAATGCGGGGGAAAAAAAGTCGGATGGAAACAGCAAAATTCGGAAAAAAAAATCCTCAATTCGCTAAAAAGTTTTTACGCTCGCTTTGAGGTGGTTTTTGGATGATTCGCAAAGTAGTTAATGCGCAAAATGGGAGATGGAAACACTTTTGCCGAATAAATTCTGACGTAGCGAACTTTTACCTCACGTAGCTGATCAGCTGTTCCACGGTACCGGTACCAGTTTCAGGTCAGTGCAGCCGCGACTGGCAGCAGAACCCTCCTCCCGCTGTTTGTGTTTTCTCAGTAATCCCGTAACGTGAAGAAAATTGCATTTTTTTCTCAACGTCTCCAGACAGCAGTAACATCGCCAAAACTAGTTGATAACAGAATAATTACAACTGTCCTGATAGCAGCAACGCGTTCCTGATAACTTCTCTCCATTATCCTGAGATGTATGGATCCTGTGAGTTTAGCGATGGTTACTTCCTGTTTACCACACACATGCGTATGACGTAATTGATTCGCTTCAAGCCAGTTGATGGAAACACGTCTGATTCGCATTTCTTAATTTTTTCTTTTTTGCAAAATTATTAAAATTTCCTCAAAATTCGAATTAAAATTGGATGGAAAAACGATTTATAACTCTGTTTTTGCACATTGAGTCATTACGATACACATGCTCCGCACGTCGACGTTCACTCTGAGTAAACAAACGAAGCTGAACCTGGTTGGGAGGCATGTACAGCCTGGCTGTGGGATTTTATCGTTTTTATTGCGAGATGACAAATTATTACCATGGTGAATGTCTTTGATGGTATATCACACACACGATAACATATCACCCGTCCCTAGTGACTGCAGAGATCACGTCTCCTTCTCACTTCTTCTTTTGTAAACAGCTTTTTGATTTTTCTTAAAATATTTTATTTTTCTTCATCAGAACACGACTGCAGAGCAGCTGATGGAGTTCTTCAAGCAGGTGGGAGACGTCAAGTTTGTCCGAATGGCCGGAGACGAGACCCAGCCGACCCGCTTTGCCTTCGTAGAGTTTGTTGAGCAGGAGTCGGTTGCCAGAGCCCTGACCCTGAACGGAGTCATGTTTGGAGACAGACCTCTGAAGTAGGATCAGTTCTGCACCTCACCCCCATCAGCTGGCTAAATGAATTAAAACAATGTAATGTCCTTTAAAGCAGTGTGTGAACTCTGTCGACACCGTTTGTCTTTCAGGGTTAATCATTCCAACAACGCCATAGTAAAACCCCCGGAGCTGACGCCACAGGCTGCTGCCAAGGAGTTAGAGAGTGTGATGAAGAGGGTGAGAGAAGCTCAGTCCACCATTGCTGCTGCCATAGAACCAGGTAGGTCCTTACGCTTTGCTGCACGTTCCAGCTTGTTTTCCCTCCTGATGCTGAGGCTCCTGGTTCGACAGAAACAAAGAAGCGTTCCTCCAGTCGGTCTCGAAAGCCACGCCGGTCTCGGTCACGCTCTCGTTCACACTCAAAATCCCGCAGGAAAAGGTCCCGTTCCAAACACAGGTATCCAGCTGAGCCTCCTGATGCTGTGATCAGGATGCTGAGCAGTCACTGACGGTGCTTTCCCTCCTGTTGGCACAGACCCTCACAGAAGCTGTGGCCGGGGGGCGACGCTCACGGTTCAAGAGGCAGCCACAGGAGGCGCTCTCGCTCCAGAGACAGAAGGCACGCTCGCAGTCGCTCCAGGTATGCTGGTATCGTCCAGTGGTGGGCAGCGCTAATCCAAAAATTAGCTCCGCAATTTCTAAAGCGCTTATGCCATAGAAAAACTAGCAGAAGCTAATTTTATAGCGCAAGTTCAATTTGACACTTACTAATACGCAATAATTCATGTACAATATATACACAACACTGCCAACTAGTGGTGTGTGAAACCCTGGACAGCTTAATCCTACAATCGCTGATTGCTGGGGATGTGAGTTCCTGAAACAGACCTTTAGCTCCTGGTGTAAAAATTAAAAAGTTGTTGAGGATTGCTAGTTCGGCTTTTTCTTCGTCTTTTTCTTTTGTTTGTTGTAGATTTTTCATTAAAGAAGCATCAATAAAGTAATTTTAAAACTGTTTATTGGAAAACTGAAGCGATGCATTCTGGGTACATGACAGATTTGATTTGTGACGGCAAACGAAAGCACGGAGTACAGGAAACTATCTTCCCTTCAAAATAAGAGCTTGGATTTTAAAGTTTTCCATGTAGTTGCTCCAGTTGACCACTAGATGTCAGTCTTCACCAGCATAACATCTTTAAATCATCTCTGAGTCTCTAACCCTGTTGGCCGATTGCTTCGACCAATTACGTCAAGTATTGAGCTCCAGCGTTTAAACTTTTTTTTTTAAAAAAGGAGCTCCGATTGTAAAGTAAAATAAATCAATACATTCAAAATTTTAGTATGGATTACAAACGTTTACTGTTTTTGCTATTGCCTTCCTGCTACGTAAGCAGATATAAAGCATTGTGGGAAATGAGAAATGTGACCCAAAGCAACAGTCAGCAGGATGTATACCTTCTCAATAAGTGTGTTTGTCTGGGAGGGGTGCTGTTGGATAGATCATGTGTTGTGATTCATTGACAGCCATACCTTTGCTGTTCAAGATAATGATGACTGGTAGATAATTAGTTATTAGCGGTACTTCATTTTAATTTTAGAAAGCACAAATCCGCTTCTGAATTATAAAAATTTGTAAGACCGCTAAAGTGTAAATGAAATATTTAGGTCCACAATTAGTGGATTTGTGCTTTAGATGGCTGGTGCCCACCACTGGGAACGACCAACGTTTAAAGCAGTGTGTGCAGCTCCTGCTCATTTCAGACTGATTCTGCTTTCAAGGAAATGTTTCATCCCCCTGTCTTTCCTTTGTTTACCACCAGGGGTCACCAGATCCTTTGCTGTCAGCTGTACCTTGTTGAAGAGATGATAAAATCTTAATATTTAGTCATATCTTTAACTAATAAATTATGTACACATCAGGTTCAGTCATGATGTCTTGTAAGTATGTTTAAATGTTACTTTTTCTCATCAGAGGTCACAAAAGGAGGAGTAAGGAAAGGTCCAGAAGCCCTCGAAGAAAAGTCAGAACACCTTCACCAAAACGGTGAATTCACTCACTGTTTTAAATTTGGTCCATAAAATATGTCAATATCAGGTTTAGTGTTTGCCAGGTTGTTTTTTATGTTTTTTTCTTTGAATTCTGATTTAGAGTGAAGAAAGAGAAGAGGAGGGAGCGCAGCAGGGACAGGAAGGAACGCTCCACATCCAGGAAGAGGAGTCGCAAAGATGAAGACAGGATAAAGAGCAAATCCAAGTCCACTAAGGTTAGAAAGCTCTCAACCTGTTAAACCCAGGGTTCCTCTGGGTTTTATAACCCCAGCAGCCACCAGGCTTCACTTTACTGAACCCAGAGGATAGTTTTCTGATCCGTATCAGTGAAGTCTCCACAAACTGTGTCTGAAATGTTTAGAACCACTGTGTCAGAGTGTTTGTCCGTCCTCCAGCATGTTGTGACATTCAGCTACATGTGTGACGGTGTCACCTGCAGTGTTGTTTTTACAGCCATTTTAATTTTAATCTTAGTCCTTTGAATGAAAATACTTCTTAGTTTTAGTCAGTTTTAGTCATTTCTGTATTTAATAGTTTTAGTCCAGTTTTAGTCGACGAAAACTTAAATGGTTTTAGTCAAGTTCAAGTTTATTTATATAGCTCCAAGTCACAACATACTTTGTCTCAGAGCGCTGTACATAAAAAGAACAATCTAAAGAAGAAAGCAGCAGATTGTGTTGAATCACTTCATCACAGTCTCCCATCCTGAGCAAACGGTGGAGAGGAAAAACTCCCTGCTAATCAGGAAGAAACCTCCAGCAGAACCAGGCTCAGGACAGGAGACCATCTGCCTCGACCGGCTGGTTGGGGGACAGGAAAGAGACACAAACACAGAAGAACTGGTCCAGGACTGGTCCAGGTGCACCTTCTTCTGGTCCAGTTTTAGTCGACGGAAACTTAAAAAAAATGTTTAGTTTTAGTCTTAAAAAAACGACACATTAGTCTTTACAAATTCATTTGAGTAATGTGTGTTAACATTTGTGAATTTGTGTAATTTGTGTTACTCTTAAAATGACCAAAACAAAAACATTCTCACTTTGTGGCTTTATTCCTCAGAATTTGCTAAAGTGCAGTGAACATACAGCAATAAAGAGGAACACACATGTTCAACTCAAACTTGTTAGCAGGACGATGAAAAAGCATCTTATTTATAAAAACGGACATCATGTCGTCCTAAACTTAGTAGACTATTAAACTTGTGCAAACGAGTGTTTACATGCACCAGGCTTTTATTCTGAAAAGAAGCACTGACGTGCACAGTTGCTAACTCCCCCCA
The DNA here is from genome assembly GCF_001266775.1 of Austrofundulus limnaeus. Lineage (NCBI taxonomy): Eukaryota > Metazoa > Chordata > Actinopteri > Cyprinodontiformes > Rivulidae > Austrofundulus > Austrofundulus limnaeus. The sequence goes on along the minus strand of NW_013952849.1, from coordinate 311,375 downwards.
GCCAAAAAATAAATAAATAAATAAACAGAAGAGTTTTACTTTCATCATGAACGTAAACAAACAGCTTCTGAGCTCAGAATGGTGCTGCGACAGCTTTTAATGGTGGAGACGTTACTCCCTGGTTAAGCTACAGGTGACGCGACTTTTTTTCTTTTTTTGTGAAGCAGCGCAGGCTGTGAGAGAACGGGAGGAAAAGGTCTGTGCTGTTGTGCGTGTGTGTAACATCGCTGCTGTCCCTCCCTACGCTCTGCATTCTAAATGATTGACAGACCACCGACTAACATTTTCGTCCAGTCTCGTCTCGTCAACGAAAACTCACACAATTTTCGTCACGTCTTAGTCATCAAAGAGCTGTGTTTATTTCATCACCGTCTCTAAAAAAAGGGGGCGTCAACGAAAATATTTCGTCATCGTCTTCGTTAATGAAAACAACGCTGGTCACCTGCAGACGTCACTGCTTCACAAACGCCTTGCTGCAGACACGACTGGGGCGTTGGGGCAAAAATAATCGGACCTTCTGTTCCCACGCTGCTTGAGTTTCTGTCAGATCCTCCGCCCATTTTAACCCCAGGTGATCTCACTTCTGTAGTAAAAGTTTCCACTTCACTCCAGCTCGAACACGAAACCTCAGAACTAACCTATTTTTAGTCGAGCAAAACGGCGTCACCTTTAATCGTTATCTCGCTCCATCTCTTCTGGTGATAAAGATCTGAACAAACGTCTGCTTGGAGCTGCAGGCCTGGTTTTCTCACAGACATGTTCACAGCTTTGGCCAACTTTTCTCTCTCATATTGGACTTTCTTTACTACTGATGGTAAAATGTTGATTAAAACAACCAGTTAACTCATCTACAGCCTCTCTCAGAATGACTTTATGTTAAACGCCACCTCACATGTTTCATTTTCATTCTGACTTAATATTTAAAAATAAGAATCTGGTATTTATAAAGTCTGAGGATTTTTTTTTTTTTAGAACAAATGTGTCCACAGATTATTTTTTCAGCTGCACTTATTTAGCTTCCTGAAAGCTTGTCACAGAAACACAAACATCTTCATGCTTAATCAAACCCACCACAGACCTGAACGGGCTGCTGAGCTAAGCACATTTGATTTGGCTGCAAACAGGCGTCCAGCGCTACGGAGAAGAAGGGTTTCCCATCGTCGGACTAAAGATGTCCGAAAGATGGCAAAACTGTTAAGCCGTGGCCTCGCCCCGCCTCGCTCTGATGGTTCTGATGTTTGTTTTTTTGTAGAACTTTATTTCATTCAACAAACAAAATAAAACAAACAATTAATAAAAGAACAAACAATAATAGAAACAAACAAATAATACAACATCGTTCCGTCAAAAAGACAATCACAATGTAGTCAAATGAAAAGGAGCAGAAAGAGGAATAAAATCTTAACATCTGCCCCCAATTAAAAAAATATATTTAACTAAAAAAAACATACACCATACGAGTAATAAAACTCAATTCACAATATAATTTCAAATAAGC
>NW_013952849.1:308066-309836 GCF_001266775.1 Austrofundulus limnaeus | reverse complement strand
CTGTCATTGCCAACAATATACAACAATAAGGATATACAACAAAGTATTGAGATGAAATTTTGTTATTGACCAAATACTTACAGTATTTTCCACCATTATTTGCAAAAAAATTCTTTAAAAGTCAGACAAAATGATTTTCTCAAATTTTTTTTCACATTTTGTCTCTCATAGTTGAGGTCTACCTATGATGTCAATTACAGGCCTCTCTCATCTTTTTAAGTGGGAGAACTTGCACAATTGGTGACTGACTAAATACTTATTTTCCCCACTTTATATATATACTATCTCTTTTACAAAACAGTGACTGTATGTTAAAGTTCTGTTCAAACTGTTTCAGCTGGACCACAGCCGAGAGGTGAAGGAGGAGTACAGGAGTGACAGAGAGGGCTCGGCCACGCCCAGCGAGGACGTGACATCATCACCGTGCGCCCAGCACAACGGCAGCTACAAGACTCACAGCGAGGACCACGCAGCTGTGGGTGCTCACCGCTCCAAGTGACCGTCCCGGTTCTGTTGAGTGGACCTGCGCCCCGTCGGGCTCTCCCATCGAGTGTGTACGCTCCCACAAACTGTGAAAACCCACTACAGCAAGTCCTTTTCCTCTTCTGTCATAAAAACACCAGCTGGGAGTCTGTAACGAAGCTGCTCTTCTTTCCTGAAAATAAGGCTTCCGTGTCGCAAAGATGGTGTAAAAACAACAAATTCATAAACAAACCAACTCATCAGGGTGATTTTAAAGGCAGAGCTTGTTTCAAAGCTGTTGAATTAGATAAAATAATCAATTTTAAAGCTGCTCAGATCCGCGTCTGAAAAAAATACATTACCGTCGGCCATCTTTAAAAAACCAAACTAAAAGAACTCTGAGTTGAAGCTGAGTTTTAACTCTGATTTTATCTCCGACTGTAAACTGCAGGAGATTAAACACTGTTTGATGTTCTCATATTGGCAGTACACGCCATATTTCCCCTTTAAAAACAGTTCTGTCTCCTGGAGATTCATGCGTTTGCAGCTTTTGTCTGATTTGTAAGAAATAAAAAACTGCACAACCCGACTGTCGGCTTATTTTGAACTACGGTTCGCAGACGAGTCAGCAGCAACGTTAAGGGAAGGAAGCCGATGTATGTTTGATGAGAAATTTAAATTTGATCTGCATAAACGCTGCGAAGGAAAGAAGCTGCACTAAACCTGAATTACTCTAAAAACCCGTCAGGTTCTGCAAGAAAAGTGAGTCTTTTTTCTGTTTCTAAATGAGTCAGAAGTCTCCTTTTAGTGTTTCTGTAAAGTTTCATTCGAGCAGCTGAAAATATCACGCATTAAATCGTCTTTACCCCAACAAAGACTGTAGAGTTTTTAATCATTTTTGATCAATTTTCACTCAGCAGGAACAAAAACAAGAGGCAGTTTGGTGCTAAAAGATGAAAAAGTTAAGAGTTGTTCCTTAATTTTCTTTCTAAATAAAGCAAAAGAGCTTTGCACATTTCCTCTGACCATGTTTAATACAGTGGTTTGCAAAAGTATTCATACCCCTTGAACTTTTCCATATTTTGTCACATTACAACCACAAACATAAATATATTTCACTGGAATTTAATGTGAAAGACCAACACAAAGTGGTATACAATTGTGAAGTGGAAGCAAAATTTTACATGAATCAAAACATTTTTTACAAATAAAAAACTGAAAAGTAGGTAGATGTAGGTTAAGAGAATATTGGGGAGCAAACAGCATCATGAAGTCCAAAGAACACACCAGAAAGGTTAGGAATATGGT
>NW_013952849.1:305645-307247 GCF_001266775.1 Austrofundulus limnaeus | reverse complement strand
ACCATATTCCTAACCTTTCTGGTGTGTTCTTTGGACTTCATGATGCTGTTTGCTCCCCAATATTCTCTTAACCTACATCTACCTACTTTTCAGTTTTTTATTTGTAAAAAATGTTTTGATTCATGTAAAATTTTGCTTCCACTTCACAATTGTATACCACTTTGTGTTGGTCTTTCACATTAAATTCCGGTGAAATATATTTATGTTTGTGGTTGTAATGTGACAAAATATGGAAAAGTTCAAGGGGTATGAATACTTTTGCAAACCACTGTACAAGAGGTGAAACGTTTGACTGCAACAATCAAGAGATAAACTTTTTATTGGTTTCAGGAGTAAAGATCAGACTGGGTGTTGCTGCTTCTCCTTTTTCTGTTTTATTTGCTGACATTCATCCCTAGAAGTGAGAGAGCCTTCCTGCCAACTGATGGGAAGAAAACTAAAAACTGATATTTTACTGATCGTGTTCGACCACGAGCTTTTCTTCCATCACGACTCGGAGGATGTGTTTCTGCAGGACGTCTTAGAGCAGATTTCTGACTCTTCCACAAACCTGACAGATATTTTCTGTTTGCAGAGGTTTTCTGTCATTTTCTTCACACATCTTTCGCATTCAGTCCACTTTTAAATGCCACGAAGGTGCAGAGCTCCAAGTTCTCAAGGGTTTTGGAGACGTAGCAGCAGTGCGTTGTCTTCTGTCGTCGACAAAAACATTTTGTGTGTTTTTTACGCTCAAACTCCAGCTGTAAAGTACCAGTGGTGTGCAGAATGGATTGTACTAAAAACAGAGGAAGTGTAAGGTCAAAGTTCACGGGTCTACAAACTGCCTGAAAGCACAGAAACGTCAGGAAGTGCCTGAAAGCACAGAAAACTCTTCATCACATGGATACTTTCAAACAGATGAAGCTCAGATATGTTCGGTAGTTCGGTTTCAACCATTAAACTTTTTTAGTTCTGTTATTTCTGCAGTTGTAATTGTGAGTGCAGTTGTCTGAAAACTGATTTGTCTGTGAACTTGGGTAATTTTTTCAAAGTTTTATTGGTTTTTTATCGCTTTTATTGCTTCTACACGTTATTTTTAAGTGTTTTTCTTTTAATGTACAGTTTTTTGTTCTGACATTTACAGTTTCAGTATTTCAGACACAACTGGCCGTGTGAGAAGAACTGTATTTGGTTTTGTTGAGTCCATGATGTAAAAAGAGTAGAAATGTTTGGAGGATTACTGTAACACTTTGGTAACGTTTTGAAAGGTTTGGATGTATGTACAGACGTAATATTCAGAATCTGACATTTTATCTGTTTGCAGAAGCTCAATAAAGAGACTTCACTCAGTAAATCTGATTATTGTTCTGCTGATTGATGCCATAATATAAACTTCTGTCCTGTGATGGGAGGAGGACCCATTTGAGATGGAAATTACATTTTTTTGTATCACTGTATCTTTTGAAGAACCCAGGCGGAAAAATACTAAAGTATATTTTAAATAGACTGCATTTTACAGAAATATATATTTTAATATATTACTGTATCAATAAAATATACTTTTTAGGATTATATTCAAAATGGAAAAAAGTATATTTCAAAAACCATACTTCAGATATGTTG
>NW_013952849.1:297939-300097 GCF_001266775.1 Austrofundulus limnaeus | reverse complement strand
GAAGAAGTCTCTTGGAGGAGAGACAAAATGTTTCACTAAAGAAGAACCAGAGGACCTACTTGTTTTTTCTTTTTGTTCTTTTATTTCCATATTTACTTCATTTTTTTTTCATATTTTAAAAGTAATTGATATTTTTTGTGCAACAATTTATTACATTTTTCCCAAGGTTCTTTGTCCCTTCTTTATACATTCAACTAGCTTTATCTTTATTTTTTTCTTCAACCAGAAACAACTGACTCTAACTCTCAGACAGTGACAGGTGGTCTGGGTCGGACACTGACGACCTTTGACCTGGAAGTTGTTCTGGGCTCTTTGCTTACTGTTAACTGTCTCTTCTGTTCATCAATGTTTTTGCCTCTTGTGACCACATCTGGACAGGTGAGTTACAGTCACGTGGACCTTAAATAATAAATTAGTAATAAATATATCATTTAAATAAAAACTATTCCGAATACTCTGCAGCTGTAGTCACAGGAACATCAACATACATGTCAAGTTGTACGGACTGTCTGTAAATTTTATTTTACGGCTCAGAGCTGGTAGGATGTGAAAAAAATAAATAAATAAAATTTAAACAACCATTTACTAGACCTCTGTGCTGCTAGAAATACGTCCCCCACCTCCCCCTGTCCTCACCTGTGCTGCAGGCGCTGTTATCTCTGCTTTTAACCCCCCCACCTTGCATGTGAGTAATATGGGTTTTCATGTGAAAGTTTTGTATCGTTGAGGGTGAAGATGCAGGTACAGTAAAAGCATCTGAAGGGGTTGACATGTATGCATCATGCTACTTGGAGATAAATTTATGGTCTTCATTTTTAACGTAACTGTAAATCATTTTCTTTCTAAGCTCCTGAGACTCTCTGTCCTCAGCTTTCTGTGCTCCGTGTTCAGTGTGAAACACACCATGAAAGCAAACAGCCCTGTTGCCACTTTTTACCCTTCAAACAGACAAACTGGCTGATTATTAGCTTGAAGACACCTGTGATGCTTACAGGACCCACCTTAGTTCAACATGTCCCTGTGGTCAAACTACATTAAAGTGGCTGTGACGCAAATTCTTCAAATAAAAAAACGTCAAAGAAAACAAATTTATATTTAAGAAAGTTGGAACAATACACACAATTTAACCCATTTTGTCCCATAACTGGCATATTTTCTTTTGAACTTGGCTCAACCAAAGTGAAACAGGAAGTGACATCAAAGGGGAACTCTTTAAGAAAAAACTCTCTGGTCTTTGTTTATTGAAACATTATTTGAACTCTGACTCTTCTTCATCTCTGATAGAGACTCAAAATAATCAACATCAGATTCTTGTCTGCAGTCTGGGTTGTTGGCTGTTTACATGCAGACATTCCCCTGTGACATCACTTCCTGTTACGCAGGCAAATACCTCAACTGTTCATCTCAGTGACGTGAAATTTCTTTTGCAATATTTTATCAATGTCCTCTTTCTAAAAATGCATTCATATATATCACAAAAATTTGATGTCACAGGCACTTTAATATTTCTAGGAGTATCATCCTTTTTTGTCAAGGCCTGTTTAATTAGTTTGTTTTTTAAATATTTTGTTCAACCAAAATTCAAAAGTACTGTCTGAAAATCAAATAATTAAAATCAGCCATTTTTTAAAAAAGTTTCAAGTTATTTCAGTGACATTTACAGTTTTTATTGTTTTCCTTTCTTTAGCAAAAAGTTACAAACAATTCAGTCTATTTAAAATGTCGTACAGTTGGACAATTAATCTACAACCGTTTAACCTTTGGAGCCAGCCTGATACAAGATGGCCTCCACAGCTAACTGACCTCAGCAAACACAAAACTGGCTATAGTTAAGTTAGTTTTAAGGATACTGAGCTAATTTTTCTTGTGGTGGTTACTGACAGTCATATCCAAAACATACTCCAAGCTCTGACAAATTGCACAATGCCCCATGAGATTCTGCATCAACTGTTGTGGAGGTTTGACCAAAACTAAAACCATTTTTCAGTTTAAAGTGGTTGCTTTGTGTGTGCAGGGTGGTGGGTGATCTGCATTTCTTTAAGAAACACTGGGCCTAATGCAGGACCATGTTCGTATTCTTATCSTAAATTTCTCTTACTTTTGTTCGTACAAAGGGTTCGTACGAACATGTCACGTCAGATTCAACAAACTCTTCTAT
>NW_013952849.1:296245-297694 GCF_001266775.1 Austrofundulus limnaeus | reverse complement strand
AGCAGGTCAGCTGTGGAATAAAAAGAGCTGCTAAAAGTATAAACAACTGTGTTAAATCATTTTCATTCATTCAGAAGACACACCGTTGCGCAGTTCATTCCCACCTTCATCATAAACAAGTGGACACGTGTTCACTGTCTGGTGGCCTGGTGCTGAACTGTCTTACATAGTCTAACCTCAGAGCTTTCACCATCATGTTGTCTGAGTTGTCTTCAGTGACTGCAGTAACTGTGGCGTCCGGCTCCTCGTCCTGACAGATCAGCTTCTGGAACAATTCCATCGTCATATAGTCTCCTCCAAAGGTCAAAGGTGAGCTTTGGAGGTCCGTCCGTTGTGTTTCCAATAATGTAACCGTCGTATTATCAGGTGGGTTATCTACAGCTGTGCTGTCTGTGTCCGACTGGATCCAGTTGCAAGACATTTCTGGAGAATCCTGTTTGTCTGCTGATGAGGTCCTGAGAAGTGGTAGCGTTGATGGTAGGGTCCCAGCAGGGATCGAGTCTTCCCTCTCAAGTATTTGAAGACTTTTTGTGTCCCATTCTTCCACCTGCAGCGTTGCCATGGCCTTCAGGAGTTCCTGAAAGAAAGACAACAGTTTCAGGACATTTCCTCAGTTGGTGAAAGGGAAAGTCTAGTCATTATTGAATTGATGTTCTGTCTACAGTGGGGTGCGAAAGTTTGGGCAGCCTTGCTAATTTTCCTGATTTACTTTTATAAATCATTGATTGTTTGGATAAAAAAATCAGTTAAATATATGATATAGGGGACAAACACAGTGATATTTGAGAATGAAATGAAGTTTATGTGATTTACAGAAAGTGTGCAATAATTGGTTAAACTAAATTAGGCAGGTGCATAAATTTGGGCACAAAAAAACCCCAAAACTCAATATTTAGTAGCTCCTCCTTTCAAAGAAATAACAGCCTCTAAAACCAGAGGAGCCCAAAGTGGGGCCCGCGGGCCAAATTTGGCCCGCCAAACCATTTGATTTGGCCCACCAACAGTCGCCAAAGTTAAAAGGTTGTAACCTGTTATTCTATGTAGAAACACAGTATTTTCATTGGTCAAATGACTATATAAAAGGGCTGTAGTGAAGGTAGTTTTCATTCATGCTGTTCACTTTAGCTTTAATTTATTAGGATGAAACATGAAATGACAACAATAAATATTTAGATCAGATTTAACCCCACGTGTAGATTTGCACACTTTATAAGGCCACAAAAACTCATATTTTATCAATTTATGATATGTCCCATGAGCCTTTGCTACTTGAGAGTATGGCAGACTTTATCCAAGTGCACAGACTTAAACAAAAGAGGGCCATTGCACAGCATAATCGCTAAAAATAAAGGACATAACTTAAAAAGTATTCGTATTTCATGTATTACAGTGGTTTGCAAAAGTATTCATACCCCTTGAACTTTTCCATATTTTGTCACATTACAACCA
>NW_013952849.1:291599-294747 GCF_001266775.1 Austrofundulus limnaeus | reverse complement strand
ACTCAGACTATTGGATGGATTTTTTGACGTGGGTGGGGTGTCAGCTTCACACAGCTGCCTTATATGGTGTTTTTGGGGTGGTAATTATGCTAATCTCCTCTCGCGTGCACGTGCAGCTGGATACGACCAGGTGGAATTTACGCAGCTCATTTACGCACGTTTCCAGAAGATAGAAGTGTTTGTTGAATCTGATGTGACATGTTCGTACGAACCCTTTGTACGAACAAAAGTAGGAGAAATTTAGGATAAGAATACGAACATGTTCTTGCATAAGGCCCAATGTTTCTCACAGTGGAGACTGAAAGCTGAAATCTCAGATAGCTTTCTGTATCCTTCCTCTAAACCATGACGGTGAACAATCTTTGTTTTCAGCTCATTTGAAACTTGTTTTCAGACTCCCATGCTGCCGCTCTTCAGAGAAGATGCAAAGAGGAGAAAAATGTACGAAGCTTACATGTGAAATGTTATTCCTTGTGCTTTTGTCTGTGAATTTCATTATGTGTTAATTTATAAAACATTTAGTTCCTGATGTGTCGCTCTTCCTTTTCATGGGCTCTGCACACCTGTACATACGGTCCATGTTGATCATCAACAACAACGGTGGTACCTCTGCACATCTCACCATGTGACGTCAATCCATTAACAAATATCAATGGTTGTAACTACTGACAAATATTTGACAGAACATTACTTGAAGAAAAGACCAAATGGTCCTATCATTGAAGTATGTTGGTCAGCTCAAAAATATTCAGAGATGTATAGAATCCTTCTCAATTTAGTTTCCATAATTCTATTAAACTAATGCTGCATTTTGCCGGCCATGGTCACCAGAGACTCCATGATGTGGAAAGGAAGATGTGGGTAAAGAGGACGGACAGAGCTGAATTTCTCTTATGACAAAAACATCTGAGGCTACAGCCTCAAATGTCTCGGTCTAAAAACCACACTGATCATAAATATTGATTAAAAGCTAGTTCAAATTTTCTTCACTTTATTTGGAGAGTTGGACTCCAGTAGATGAAATCACACATGGTGGGGTGTCTGCTAAGGTGGGTATAGTGCGGGAACAGTGGTTCCAAAATGTTTTTGGTTCTGAAGAACAAAATAACAGCAGCAGAGACTTGTGACACCAACGATCGTTGGTTTAGCTGAGCAAACCTTATTATAAACAAACAAAACATTAATGCAATGACAGAACAAACAGCCTAAACAACTGTTAAATTATTGTTAATCATTTATGTCTGCTGTCCTTTTACTTCATAAAAATCCTAGCAATATCGTCTCTTATTTTTAGCTTTATTTTCTGGAAATAATCTCAGGGCCCCTCAGATGTTGTTCATGACAAAGTGGGTTTCAACCTCAACTTTAGGAATAACTGACCTACAGTACATTTTTCAAGCACTTTGCAAAATCTGTATTATAAGGTTTTGGATGTCAACACAAAAATGGACTGCAGTTTTCAGAAATTGGCCATTTCAAATGCAGCCACATGGCTCACTGGTCACAAACACTCAGAAATCAATGAGACCGCAACTCAAAGTTTGCCCAAACAGTCACGGTTCAGTGAAATAAATCCTTTACTGATGATGGACTGACAGAAACCGGTACATACCAGCTGACTGGGTTTGTCCATTTTCTGCACGGCGTTGCTGTTTCCAGGGTTGGGGATGCTGGGCCAGATGGTGGCTTTCAGCCTGGGCAGAGGAGGTGAAGGTTATTGTTGAGTTATTTGGCACAGTGAGGAATAGATATTAACCTATGTAAAATATGAATATAACAACATATACAGTGTGTACCTATGTATTACGTGACACCCAGGCACCAGCAAAACGGCCACAACACAGACTGCAATTAAAGCAATCAGATTCGTCTTCTCTGTGAAGAAAAACAAAATCCAAAGAGTTGAATCTTCAGGAGAAATGGTTTTCAAAGAAGATTTTGTTGAGGGGAAGTTGCTGAGTTTATCTGACCATCATGATGAGTTTTGAAGAAGCTTGCGGCACTTCGTACTCCTTCTCCTGCAGAGGTAAAGGCAGATATCTGGACCTGGTGTACTGTTCCACTTTTGAGATTTTTCAGCTCCCAGCTGTTAAACTTGTGATTCAATGTAATATCTGAAAAAAAAAAGTTGTTAGGTTAGTGTATACATGTTTGTTTTGGTAAGTGGAGACACATTAAAGAGAAGCTTCTTTTTCACAAAAAGAAAATAGAAAGGAATTATGATCAAAGTTATTCTCATATTTGCAGAGAATCTCAAAACTGCATGTGAATATTTCTTGCAAATTATAAAAAAGTGTAACATATACAGTATAACTGTGTGGCTTTCAGACTGAGAACAACCAAAACTATTGGGCATCCATTTGGTAAGACCCTTTACTGAGTTGAAGAAGTGGTGAGGACGTAGGTCAGTAGGTTGTTGTCTGTTCCCACTGTAGGGCCACAAACGCAAGTTGATGGACTGGATAATTCCTTTCAGAGTTTCTCAACTTCCAACTGGTAAAACCTACAGGATGCAAGCCTTCTTGGTAGTCCTGATTGAGCAAATCACCAATCCTACCAAAGCTGGCATCAAAATGTAGTATAAAGAGCCTGGCTGGGTCTGCAAAGGCTAGAACAGGAGCATGAGTGAGACAGTCAATAATTTTCTTAAAGGGCCTATATTATGTGTTTCTCAGGCATATTTTTAAATACTATACCATAATAAAGTATCTATGTCACCTTTATCTGTTATTAAAATGCTGTTTTTATGTTTAAATAGAAAATAAACTTATCTTCTCACCACTTCCTCTTCTAAACGCCTTGAAATTGGCCTCTGTCTCTTTAAGAACCACCTTCCACTTCTGTTTCTCCTGTTCGATGGAAGGGGGGTGGGGGGTTTGCACACGGGGGCTCGTGTGCGCTGTGATGTAGTTTACTTGGCATCTGAAAATACATTTCCTCAAAGGTATTTTTAATCTGAAAAGAGCTTCACTGACTGAGAACTAATGTTGAGAGCTCAGCAGACAGTTAAGCTTCACTTTCACTTTGACCCGAGAGTCTGCAGGGCAGTGTGTGTGGGGAGGGGGGAGGGGGTGCGCTCTGCCATGAGGAAGTTCGGCTTAAAGACACGTCCCAGAGGTGTTTCTGGTTCCAAAAGGTGTTTCTGGTC
>NW_013952849.1:288321-290296 GCF_001266775.1 Austrofundulus limnaeus | reverse complement strand
GATGAGAAGATAAGTTTATTTTCTATTTAAACATAAAAACAGTGTTTTAATAACAGCTAAAGGTGACATAGATACTTTATTATGGTATAGTATTTAAATATATGCCTGAGAAACACATAATATTGGCCCTTTAAGATAATCTTAGGCTAAAACTCATGCATGAAAGGCAGTGGGTGATTTTGTCTGGGTTTTCCAGTTGAAACTGATTTGGTTTATGTAGATGCTGCTTACTGTTTTCTGTGCCCAGGTGGTGATGCTCGGTCCAGTGGATAATGTAACCCAGCAGGAACCCTCTGACATCTTCCTCCGGGACCGATGACCACCGCAGCACCACCGAGGTCAGTGTCTTGTTGGAGAAGCTGATGTTTGTGGGAGCGCTAACAGGAGCTGTGGTAATGCACAAATAATAATAATAATAATAATAATAACCACACCAGGATTTGTTTGCTTTACTTGGAAACATCTGGGCTGTAAAGGAAGGCAGACTTTAACTTACATCCCTGTTTGAAGTAGAACTGCGTGGTCCCATAGGTGCTCTCACTGTTGTTGATGTGCTTTATGTTGCACGTGTCCTTGTACGGCCGTGTGTGCAGAGTCAAGCTGTAACGTATGTAGGGCTCTAAAGGTACTGGGTTTTTAGGAAAAGACAAAGAAAATAATTATTCTTTATTGTTCAATGTTTTATTAAAACAGACGTATTTCTTTCCTTCATCATTCATAACAAATAACCTTCAAAATCAATTGAACAGGACTGCATTAAAAACAGAGAAATTTTCTGGAGAAATGTTGCTTCTGTTTGAACTTCCATCATCCTATAGCTTTCTTCTAAAAAGCCCAACACAACTTTAGAACTTATTGAAGAATATCTGTGAGTTTTATTTTGAAAGTTAAGGTTAAAATCTCTTCCTGTTTGCTTTGTATTGTTTAATGTGAATTAATACCAATTTTCACGTTTATTATGTTTTCCTCACATCAAAACAAAACTGCTTCAGTTCAACAAGATTTATCATGGCCGATGTGATGAAAATCAGAGAAGATGGACTAAAAGACTGAAGAATTTTCATCATACAGGCAGACAGAAACACAAACTAGATTCCCTTAGCAAAACGTAGTATACGCAAGTATCCTTTAAGTGTGCTAATTTTAAATTAAAAATGAAAGAGTGTACTTCCAGTTTACTTTTTATGTACTTATCTGAGATATACTCAACCAAGTTTATCTTACACTATACTTGGCTTGAACTAAAAGTATACTAAAAGTATCCTTAGTCCATATTAATGTTTAAATTTTGGCCAAGATAAACTTTAGTAGTACACTGAAAGTACATTTTCACACAGACTGGTTAATTTGTAGTATATTTCAAGATTAAACTAAAAGTATATTTAGATAATTACTTTCAGTATACTTTTGCGCATACTTTATTAAACTTATTGTGGGCCAACTTAGTCCTATAAGTGTATTTGTTAGTAAACTGCTAGTATACTTAGCTACAGTATATCAGTGTACATGGTATATAAAAGTCCACTTAGGGAAATACACTTTTATATACTTCAGTATACTTAATGCCATGTGCTTAAAGTGTACTTATTTTTGGTAAGTTTATAAACTTAAAAAGACAGCATACTTGTTTGTTGCTCAGCCGAAGCAATGAGACGAGGACCGTGATGTTTTATGTTTAGCTGAAGTTAAACACAAAACGTTGAAGTCTAAATTACAATGGGCCTTATGAGAGCCACCATAATGCTCATGTGGACCCCTGGACTAAAAGAAAACAAAAAATATAAATAAAACTGCTACTACTACTACTACTACTACTACTACTACTACTACTACTACTAACTACTACTACTACTACTACTACTACTAATAATAATAATAATAATAATCAAAAAGAAAAAAATTGTATAGGTCTTCTGGACGGGTTCTTCTCTAATGAAACGTTTCGTCTCTCCTCCAAGAGACTTCTTCAGTCTGA
>NW_013952849.1:285961-287019 GCF_001266775.1 Austrofundulus limnaeus | reverse complement strand
GATCACTTGTTTTAAACCATATAAGTTTGAGCTGGATCACAAAAACAGTGACAACAGTAGAACAAAAATAAAGCAAGACAAAAAAATACTTTGGTTCCTCAAAAACAGTTTTTTTTTCCCTTTTTTCAAATAAATCCTGGATCAGTTTTTGAATCTGTTTACTTTTTCTTTACAAGGTGGGACATCTAACTGAGCATGTACAGTTTGAGTGTCATCACTCTACACTGTTTCTGTTTGGAGAAAAATGACCTGTTGCAACCGTCCCTTGTTGCTTCTGTCCCCGGTCTCCCCTACTAATAGACCAACAAGCAGCACAAATGCAAACTGGATTTTACATAAAACCATAAATAAATAAAAGTGCCACACAGTGCTTCTGTGTTGGCAGTTTCTGTTCACACGTGTACTTCAGTAAGTTTTCTGATTAAGATGCACTCTCAGAATCCAACACAGAGTGATTTTGCCCTGGCTTTTTTAGTCTGTTTTGGTCACAGACGTGGCAGGACATTAAAAAGAATGTGTTAAAATCACTGTTTCCTTTTTCAGCATATTAGGAATGAACTTCTTGACAACAGCTTTAAGATGATCTCATGCCACATGTATGTAAACATATCCTTAGCAGCAGCAAGTGAGAACAAAGCAACACACAAACAGGTTTCAGCTCACAGGAAGTCTTCAATTCAAAATCTTTGTCTTCTCATGACATAAAACATGCAATTTAAAAAGCAAAAAGTGCTGGTCGATTGGGAACGGTGTGTTGTGACCTTTGATGATGCACACTGTAGACAAAATGAGCAAAACCAGATGATTTTATAGAAGATCAATTTGATTTTAGCTAAAACCACGAGAAAAGCCAGCCCTCTTCTGAGCTTTATTAAAGGGATCCCTGATAAGTTGTACCATTAGACTTTATTTGATAAACATATATTTTAACTGTAAAATAAAAAGAGTAAAATACTGTAGGATGTTTAGATTTGTAAATTTTTAAAAATATATTTTAACTCAGACGGAGCCATTTTATTTACACACAAAGCATTCTGGGTAAATGATGACGTGGATAG
>NW_013952849.1:283128-284501 GCF_001266775.1 Austrofundulus limnaeus | reverse complement strand
GCTCGCTAGCAGCCTCGCACCGAGGACCTATCCACGTCATCATTTACCCAGAATGCTTTGCGTGTAAATAAAATGGCTTCGTCCGTGTTAAAATATACTTTTAAACTTTTAGTTTGAAAATGATAAAAACCAAACAACCTACAGTATTTTTACAGTCTTTATTTTACAGTTAAATACATGTTTATCAAATAAAGTCTAATGTTACAACTAATCAAGGATCCCTTTAAAGTTTAAACAGGTCACAGAAATCTGGACTTTACATTGTGAAATGTCATTTTGTCTGTTTTTTATGATCTGTTTCTTGTTGATGAATCTTTTGTGTTGCTGTTTGTTTCTTATGACTTCTTTGGTTACTTTATGTGTGTTTTCATCTGTTCATTTGTGTCATCAGTTCATCTGCTGTAGTTCTGCCCCTCGTAGTTACTTCCTGTCAGCCTGCCACTCTCACCTGTCCCCATTCATCTCCATGTCAGCAGTGTGTTAGTGGCCTTTCTACAAGTCTGAGTTTCCACGTGTTCCTCGTATTTCTGGAGTTTGTTCTTTGCGATCCTCCTTAAGTTTCTTATGTAAGTAATGCTGCCACATCAGCCTCTTGAGTGAGCTCCTCTGTCTTCAGTTTGGATCCAGTCCTCCTACAACTTCTACACCTTTAACAGTTTTTATGCGACTCATGGCTGCTACGATTAATTGACCTTAGAAAGCACAAAAATGGCTGTAATTCAGAATATATTGTATTTATTGTGCTAAAATTAGATTTGGTTGTAGCTGAGAGACATTTACAACAGAAGTTTCAAGTGTTGCACAAAATGTTTGCTTCAAATTTTACCGTTAACTTTTGGAGTCAACCCCTTGTGTCCGATAGCAAAACAGCTTCAGAAAGAAATATTTGAATATGATTTTGATTAATCCAGTTCAAGATGCAGTGGCGGATCTAGGATTTTTTTTTTGAATACGAGGCCATTAAGGGGCCACAATATTTTTTAGAGGGTAGTATTTATTTAACATCTTTGTATACAAATCTGATTTTGGTATGATGTAAACATTTAACCAGTCACACATGTTCAAACACTTGTAATGTAATTAAAAAAATCTTGCATGTACATTCTCCTTACAGGTTTTACATGTATTTTTACTGTACATACAGTAGATCAAATACTCTCAAACACACAGCATGTAAGAAAATCCAGCCATTGTTTGCTAGTGGAAAGACGTTTCCTGCAGGATTTTTTTAAATCTCTAGAAGAGAAGACGTCTATAAGTTTAATTCATGTCAGACTTCTCTATTTGACTCATTAGCGCCTCTAGTGTTTGAACATGAAACTGCACCCAGCAGCATCACTCTTGGGCAAAGGACAGATGAGGGACAGGACAGG
>NW_013952849.1:276612-283038 GCF_001266775.1 Austrofundulus limnaeus | reverse complement strand
CCAATGCCCCTGTGGCCCCGCCCCTAGAACCGCCCCTGTCGAGTTGCCCACAGCTGCTAGTTCACATTAGTTAATGCAGAAATGGAAATCCCTCTCTTAGTTTTACAGATACGGAGGTAAGATTTGGTGTAGCTGAGGGTTAAAAACAACAAAACCTCTGAGCACGTCTCATCTTATTGCATAAAACAGCTACAACTGCATCATTTCTCAACATAAAATGATCCTATTTAAAACTCAGGCATGTTTAGTGGTGGGCAATATGCATTTCTTCACAAAATCCTCTTCCCTTGAAGCAGTTAACTGTTATAAAACTATACAGTCTATTTAAGTTGTCTGAACTTGACCATGTATAATTAAACATTCCACACTTTGTAACAAAAGTTTAAAAAAAGCAGAAGAAAGTTTAATAATTAGTGTTCAGAGCGTAACTGTAAATGATGATGTACCTGGCAGATGAGATAAGTGCCTGTAGTTGTTGGTATTCTCATAAAAGGACTTGTAGAGCGCAGAATGTCCCTTTTTTCTCCACTCCACTGAATAACACACAAACTGTTTGATGAGATCATCTTTCCAAGAAACCGTCAGCGCTGTGCTGTTGTTGACGCTCACATTCAGCCTCCCGTCTCCTTCGTCTGGAAAACAGGTAAGACAAAGAAATGACCTTTTTTTTCCACGTTGCTGATCAAAGCGTGACTTCTGAGACAGCTTTCACACAGTTTCCTGTTTGGGGTTTTCAGCTTCTAGCTGCTTCAATATGATGTCAGCTAAGTGAACTATTCAGGTTGTTAGCTAGCTATTTAATTCACTTGATGTTTTTGGTGTTGTGCTGCTAATTTTATGTTTTAGTTACTCTTGTTTTAAATTATGCTTTTAGTTATCGTTATGCTAATTTTAGCTTGTAGCTACAGTTTTGCAGGTGAGGTGTAAAAACCGGGTCTTCTCGGTTCTGCAAACTGCTGCTGCTCCTGAAGAGAGAAACTGTGAAACAGGCTGGTTGAACAGCAACAATCTTTATTTTGCAGTCCAGGAGATTTACAGCCAAAAACCAAATCGTGGCCTTCTAAGCCAAATGAATCACCAGGTAAAAAGATGGAGACGAAGGCGAAGAGTAGGGGCGTACAAGCCTTTTTATAGGTTTCACAGTGCAGTCCAACAGATGCACCATAAATTTTGTCACGGTATACCTGAAGCATTCTTTTCCTAATATGGTAACATGTGCCGAGCTCTGAAGCTGGTGGTCTAAGAGAGACGTAGTACATCTGTGCATTCCTGAGAAGAGGCCTCCACGTTTAAACAGATTTTAGATGTTATTTGTCAGCTTTAGCTTCTAGCTACAATTTAGCTCATTTTAGGTACACCCCCAATTCCGCTGAAGCTATGATGTGCAAAACATAATTGTTTTTACTCTCTTCATGATTTTAAGTTTTAGCTTACATATAGATAATGTAAACGTTTCGGTTTGGTTTTGCTAGTTTTACTTTTTAGTTACATGTTGGCTAATTTCAGCTTTAAGCCACCTTAATGCTGGATTTAGCTTTTAGCTTTGGTTTTTGTAATTTTAGCTTTTAGCTATGGTTTGGAAATTACAGATTTATTTAAAGTTTTTCATTTTTGATCTGCTTTTTCTAACTTGGACAAATTCGTGCAGCTTTTTCAGTAATATCAGACACCTCTCAGCCCCTAGATTTTATCCAATCCAGCAACTTTATTTGTAAAGCACTTTTTGCACCATAGTAGGCCAAAGAGCTGTACAGAATCAGCACAGCAACACAGCTCATACAAAACAAACTCAATCACACTTAAAATAGGAAAAAAAAACACAGAAAAATAAAAGCAGGTAATAAAACACAAAGTAAAAACAAGGAATAAAAAACAATAAAATGCCTAAAACCTAACTTAAAATCTATAATAAAAACAAAAAATAAAATCTAGTATAAATGAACAACACAGCCCCTTATACAGTGTCAAAAGCCAAAGTAAACAAGTGGGTTTTAAGACGAGTTTTAAAAACAGCCAGTGAAGAGGACTGTCTTAGTTGGAGTGGTAGCTCGTTCCAAAGTTTAGGAGCTGCTGCAGCAAAGGATCGATCCCCTTTGAGTTTGAGTCTGGTTTTAGGGACCCTCAGGAACAGTTAGATCAGCTGATCTGAGGGAGTGGGAGGGATCAGGTATGGTGAGGTAAGGCCATTCAAAGATTTAAAAACAAATAAAAGTATTTTAAAATGGATCCTAAAAGGCACAGGCAGCCAGTGAAGTGAAGTTAAAATGAGAGAAATGTGCTCATATTTACGTTGCCAGTTAAAAGCCTTGCCGCAGCATTTTGGACCCTCTGCGGTTGGGCGATGGAGGACCCACTAACCCCCAGATTAAGTGCATTACAGTAATCCAGCCGGGTGGTGATAAAGGCATAGATAACTGTCTCAAAATGTCTTTTTGGAATTATGGGTTTTATTTTGGCTAGCTGCCTCAAATGATAAAAAAACTCCTTCTAACAACTGACCTAATGTGGCTGTCTAATTTAAGTTCAGGATCCATTTCAACTCCCAAATTCCTCACTAACAATTTGTTGTACTGAGTCAAGGAACCTTGATCTACAGGGCCTGCAGTACCTCCAAAAACCTTAACCTCAGTCGTGGTTTCATCAAAACTCAAAACATTTTGTGCCATCCAGGGCTTCAGGTCCTCAACACATAAGAAGTGAGTCTATCGCATATGAATTTGGCTTTTTGAGAGGGACATACTGTAGATCTATCTGTCATCTGCGTAACAATGAAATGAAATACCATGCTTCCTGAGAATAGAACCGAGTGGGAGCAGATACAGAGAAAACAAAAGTGGGACTAAAATTGAGCCTTGAGGGACTCCACGTGTAAGAGGAGAAGAAGAGGACACTGACCCCTCAAGACTAAGACAGAAAGTTCGGTTGGACAGGTAGGACCCGAACCAATTCAAGGAATCACCCCTGATTCCCACCAACTGGTCCAGCCGAGATAACAGAATGTCATGGTCCACAGTGTCAAAAGCAGCTGAGCTGCATTAGCAGAATTTACCATTTATTTGTGTCGTATTTATTCCTATGATAAAAACGTATGCATGAGCTTGATTTAGAGTGGGTGCCTACTCATCACGTCTTCTTTCTGTGGAATCCTGAGGCTCACAGGTGGGGAGATGCTGGCGTTGTTGAAAGCGCTGATATTGAGCAGATATTCTGAATGAGAGAGGAGCAGCCTGATTTTAGCTTTGATGGTTTTCTTCTGCTCTTGTGGAACCTCTCCTGACGCCTTCCAAATGGTCACTTTGTAGCCGTCACTCTCTGCAGGAAACTACCAAACAACAGGACTTTACTGCCTTTTTCAAATTCCCACGGCAAAAACAACAACTTTGAGTTGACAAAACATACCCTCCAGTTTACAGAAATCCACCGGCGACCTGGTTGGTCTGCAGTTTCCTCTAGGCTGTTGATGATGGGTTGGCTTGTGAGTTCTGAAAGATTTAATTTACAGTGAAACAGTCCTCTGCTTTGATGTGTGTTTATTTGTCATAAGAAGCAGCTCTTATTAACCACTGGACAGACTTTAGATAAATTTTCTGATGCATGCGCTCATACAGCTGATTAATGTTTGAGCCAGTCCAATTAAGATGGCTGCCACAGCTAATCAATAGGGCTGCAACGATACAGAAAATTCACGATTCGGTTCGGTTTGATACTTTAGTCTCACGGTTCGATATTTTTTCAATACAAAAAAGAGAAATTTCCATGCCCCTTTTAACTTGTAATTTATTTAAATTAATTAAGAACATTTGTTCAACCTCAAAAATACAGTTTTTAAATTAAATGTTGCTGAAACAGCAAGTTTCTCATTGGATCTGTGCTCAAAAATYCAGCCTAGGTGGAGTAGTCGAACACAGATCCACTGATCCTTCAACACAGAGCATCTTCAGAAGACAAGCTGATGAAGTAAATTTTAAAAATCTGTATTGTTCGATAAAAGTGTGTATTGAACCTAAAGCACTGTTTGATACGGTTCAATATGGGTAGATGTATTGTTGCACCCCTACTAATCAACCTTAGCCTACAAAAAATATCTATGGCTCTGTGCTATTAGTGGGAAAGAGAGCTTTGATGTCCTMTTCAGGGGTGCCACCGAGCCATTGGTTCAGATATGTTGACGACAACTTGGTTAAAATTAAAGCCCAGGAAGTCCAACATTTCACTGATCACATCAACTCTGTGGATGAATATATTAAGTTCACACGAGAGGATGTAAAAATTGGCAGGTTGGCGTTCCTGGATTGCGATGTCTCGGTTTCGGATGGAGGACGGTTGGAAACTGGCGTATATCGTAAGCCCACCCACACAGACCAATATTTGCGTTTTGACTCCCACCACCCACTGGAACACAAGTTAGGAGTGATCAGGACTCTGTACCACAGAGCAGACAGTGTCCCTACAAACCCAGGAGCCAGGCAGAAAGAGAAATCACACACACGACAGGCCCTGGAGCAGTGTGGTTGTCCTGACTGGGCTTTCCTGAAAGCAGACAGGAAACACAGACAGGATTCCATGCAACCTTCAGGTGAAAATGAAGACCCCAAACCCAGACCCAAACCAGTGGTTATTCCGTATGTTGCGGGTGTTTCGGAGAAACTGAGACGTTTATTTTCTAAACATGATGTCCCAGTAGCTTTCAAACCCCAAAACACATTAAGGCAAAGGCTGGTTCACCCCAAAGATCCGGTGCCCCGGCACAAACAGAGCAATGTTGTATATGCTGTTAAGTGCCAGGAGGACTGCAACCAGTTATACATCGGGGAAACAAAGTAGCCACTGTTCAAAAGAATGTCCCAACACAGACGAGCTACATCTAATGGCCAGAACTCTGCAGTTTTCACTCATTTACAGGCCAGCGGTCACTCTTTCAGAGATGAGGATGTTCTCATTCTTGATAGAGAGGAACGTTGGTTTGAGAGAGGAGTAAAAGAAGCCATTTTTGTGAAGAAAGACCGTCCATCATTAAACAGAGGTGGAGGCCACCGTTTTCAGTTGTCCCCCTCCTACAGTGCTGCTATTGCCAGTATCACTCCACCCCGTTAACAATAGGTGTTAATTAGGTGTCAACGATAGCCATGTGATGTGAGTATCAGTCACATGGAGGCAGCGCTTAAAAGCCTGAATTTTGCCTGAAACTCTCAGACTGAAGAAGTCTCTTGGAAGAGAGACGAAACGTTTCATTAGAGAAGAACCCATCCAGAAGACCTACACAATTTATTTCTTTTTGATTTTTTACCTGGATTACTGAGATGCATCAGGACATATAGCTCTGTGCATTTCACAGACACTGAACGTATGTTTGATGTGGTTGTAGCTGAGAGCCCCTCACAAAACATTACTCTCATATTGTGACACGTATGAGATTAATGTTATTACAAGATTTGACCAACACGACTCTCAGCTCTCCTACTCCAAAACTCTGGCATGAAAGGTGGTGGACGATATGCAATCCTTCATGTAATGTCTTTATTCTCAGTTCTGTGTTTAAAGCCAGTCTGACAGATGTGAAGCTCTCACCTGATGGGACGATATGATCTTCACTCCATGGACACTGTGAACACTTGTCATTTGTGTCACATTGAATCTGTACGACGTACATTAGTGAGGAGTTCAGATGTTCCACTCTGAGCTTGGTTCTGCTTTCAGATGGAACAGAAGACTGTGAACAGAGCAGAAAAGAAAACAATACTTTAACTGTAGTAGGTGACTTTATTACAACCAAATTGGGATTAACTTCACAGGTTTGCTTAAAGACTTTGTTGTACTAAAACAAACACTCTCTGCTAGGTTTTGTACGGGCTGCCGTTTGTAAAGTTACACAGTCAAAAATTACCACCAATATTTTGTTTTATTTAGACTTTTATAAGAAAAAAGAACAGATTTATTTTTCAAAGTCAGTTTTTTACCATATGATTCATATACATTTAGAAATGTCAGTTTATAAACTAAATATTTAACTTACAAATTAAATATTTAATTTTGAGCTAAATATTTAACTTGTGACTTAAATATTTAGCTAGCAAGTTAAATATTTAGCTAGCCACCTGAATATTTAATTTAAATATTTAGGTAGCTACCTAAATATTTAAGTTAAATATTTAGCTAGTTACCTAAATATTTAACTTGCTAGCTAAATTTTTAAGTTGCAACCTAAATATTTAGGTAGCTAAGTAAATATTTAAGTTAAATATTTAGGTAGCTAACTAAATATTTAGGTATCTAGCTAAATATTAAAGTTGCAAGGTAAACATTTAGCTCAAAACTAAATATTTAAGTCACAAGTTAAATATTGAGCTTGTTAACTAAATATTTAATTTGTAAGTTAAATATTTAGTTTATAAACTATGACATTTATAAATGTATGAATCATATGGT
>NW_013952849.1:269912-275612 GCF_001266775.1 Austrofundulus limnaeus | reverse complement strand
TACCCCAGTTACCACTACTGTGCATGTGTGTCAAGGACAGAAAGGCAGATGTGGCAGTGGAAGGTGTCAAAGCAGTTTGGAGAGAAAAACAAAGTGAAGAACAAAAAAAAAAAAGAAAACGATTAATCGATTATTAAATTAGTCATCGATTATTTAACAATCGAATAGTCATCGATTAATCGATTAATCGTGGCAGCCCTAACCGCAGCAAGATAAACTTTTACATATGTGACTATCAGAGTTTTCTTTTGCTCACAGTTACAATATTTTTGAGATCTGACAGAGTTTTTGCACAGTTGCTATTTAAGGTTTATCCTTCTGTCTCCTCTTTAAATTGCCATTTGTATTATATTTACTACGCAGGATTCTATGACCTATATTTTATCAATGTGATAAATATTTTCCTCAAAAACCTGTTGTATATCATTTGAGACCTGTATTCTGCCCTCTGGTGGATATCAATGTACTGCAGGAAGTGGAACTTTTTATTTGTTTTTTTATTTTATTTTATTTATTTATTTATTTTTTTGCCTTTTCAAAATGTCTGCTGACATGAGGTCATCCACACATTTTTTTCAGGAAAACTTTTGCTAATTTTGGAGAAGTTATGGTAAGAATAACATAAATATTGTTTGTAATTTTTTGAATAAATACTTTCTGTGTTGAAACAACGCATTATTACTTAAAAAAATATTTTTAATAGTACAGTTAAACCGTGTTAAAAATGTGTGTATCAAATTTGAGACTGCAGGTATATAAAGTGCTCCAGTCCTGAATCAACAGTATTCTTACCACAATACAACACACACTATTTTGGATGATTGATTAATTACTGAAATGCCATTTGAAAACACATTTTGGCTATTTTCAAAGTGTTTTCCTTTGAAATTATAATCTCTACGCTGTACTGATTAATTATTTACCTGTTGGATGTCAAAGAAAATTGAGGAAGAAGAGAGAAAAAAAGAAAGTAAGAAAATGTCATCAATTTGATAATAGATGGTGATTTTTTATAAAGTGTAAGGTACATCTGTGCCTGAACAAGGACAGAAACTGTATTTGTGCCTACCACCAAGTGAAATAAATGGCTGTAAAATGTTCATTGTAAAACAAAAACATAGAAGTAAACTTCCTAGAGTGTTCTAAACTTGTTAAACGTTATGGACTAAACTGTCTTTTGTTTCTTAATTTAACTTTGTTGTGAGCAAAGTGTTACTAAAAACAGCCCAGTGTATCAGATTTGATACAAAAAATATATCATAAACAAAGTGATGTGGAAAAAAAAAATTTTTTTTTTTGGATTTTGTTTAAAGGACCAAAAAACATGTCAGTTCTAAAAAATGGGAACTTTCTGACTTTTTTTAAAAGGTTTAGGTTTGTGACAGTCAGGGAGTGAAAGACACAGGTGTGCAATTACCATGACAACTACACTGGGTCACTGGCAGCAGATTTAACATTTCTTTTGACCTGGATTTACAGTTCATGCAAAATAAAATGTTGGCATTTTTTAACTTTGATTGTTATAAAGTTATGTTGTAATTTTGAAAATGTTTCCCAATTTTTTAAACCTAAACATTAAGAAAGGACTTCTCAGAGTAATGCGTCCTTTTGGTGCTCACTCCAGACTCAAATATGATATAAATTCTGCTTCTGTGTAGGACTGTGTATTGGCAAGAATTTGGCGATACGATATATATCATAACAGAGGGGTCACGATACGATATATCCCCATTTATTGCGATAATGTACGCAAGGCAGTATATTGTGATATATTGCGATTTTTTTTGTCCAAAAATTCTATTAAATAAAAACCTCTTACTGAAAAAAAAAGAAAAAGAAAAGCTAATGTTTACTCACAATGCTAATGCTACCCTTACTCTCTGGTGCTCAAGAGATAGAGGAGCCAAATGGCTGGCTCACTGCTGCCAACTAGTGGTCAGAGGCTGAACTACAACATAAAAATGAGCGGTTGGCAAGAAGGTTGACATTTTAAACCTTAATAAAAAATCGATACAGGGCTTTAGAATATCGATACAGTATCGGGAAATAAAACATCGCGATATTTCAGTGTATCGATATTTTCTTACACCCCTACTTCTGTGTGATCAGAATGCACAGTTTTTATATTACGCACCTCGTTCCATGAAGAGCTGCCCACTTTTCTAAGTCTGACAGAAAAGCTTTTGATCATTGTTTCTTCGGACTGATTCCAGGTCACGGTCACGTTCAGTCCTCCTGCAGGGCGACTGAAGGACGCAGAGCTGGGAGCGTCACAGCGTACTGAAACCGTTTCAGTAAAACACAAGACAATTTGATTTGTAAGAGTGGATTTAGTCAAATGCAACACAATTATCTGTACTTACACAGGTGCTTTGGTGAACCTTGGAAAACAGCTTTCGTGCAGTTTCCTGTGTGTGCGTTTTCAAAAACCTCCACTATAATAGTGTCGTAATTTTCAAACACTTTGCGGGTATTTAAATGGAATGTAGTGATGTTGTTGAAAATGTAGCAGGTGGCTTTGGTTCCACTGGAACAGACAAACAAAATATTAGATATTTAAAAGAAAGACAACCCTGACTTGAACAACAATACTAAAAACAAGGAGCAAAACCGTTTGGTTTGTTGATGGACGAGTGTGTACGTGTTTTTGGATGTGTGTTTTCCAGGTTTCCAGGTACAGTTTTTCACTGACTGATTGGGTTTCCCAAAACAGACTAAATCATGGACTCCATCTGTAAAAGCAGAGACAAATGAAACTTGTCTCAGACTGGATTTTGCAGTTCACACCGGAGGTTTTCTTACCTGGGTGAAAACCGCAGTGCTGATATTCCACAGACGTGTTCTTTGACCTGCAGTGCTCTGGAACACAACAAGATCAGCTACTGTGTCACTAACTCATAATGAGAAATGGTTTCAGACATTTATTCTTAGAAATGAGCTGATTCATCAAGGGGAAATGCTGGACAAAGAACAGACTAAGAATAAGCTCCAGTAAGGTAAATCAGGGACAGTAGCAACAAGGGACGGTTGCAACACGTCATTTTCCTCCAAACAGAAACAGTGTAGAGTGATGACACTCACACTGTACATGCTCAGTTAGATGTCCCACCTTGTAAAGAAAAAGTAAACAGATTCAAAAACTGATCCAGGATTTATTTGAAAAAAAAAACTGTTTTTGAGGAACCAAAGTATTTTTTTACCCAGCTTTATTTTTGTTCTACTGTTGTCACTGTTTTTGTGATCCAGCTCAAACTTACTGTATATGGTTTAAACAAGTGATATGTTGACTTTTAACTAATCTAGTTAACATGTATCCAGATGAGCTTATTRAGCTAACACATGAGGTTTTATCATGGCTGACAGGAAGGGGGACAGTTGTAACAGTTGTAATAACTGTCCCCATACGATAAATCCATATAAAAACAGAGCACATARAGATGAGATTAACATGTTGAAATTATGTTTACACTTAAAAGGGTGTTGGGTATTCATGATAATTTTATAATTTAAAACTTATGTTTAAGATGTATTTTCTGCAGTTGTTGTTTTCAACAATGGTTTTAAAATCCCAGTTTGTTTCAATGTAAATGTTACATAATGTAGGCGTACAGRGACAARAGYCAAAACTAAAGTTAATTGTCTCACAAATTGTTCTGTTATCCTTGTCTCTAAAAGTCAACTGTATTTTATATCAATTAGAGTCTTAGACATCTGTATATAAGGTCTACTCATCAAATCTAAATTCATCATTTGATAAAAAAGAATAAATAAATAACACTGTAATATCATTATAACTTACAGTTTATTAATTTAGCAATAATATAAATATAAAAATAATAAAACTTTTATTTACAGTGAAAGAAATTGTATTAATAATATGTTGTAACCACCCCCAAACAATGTTGCAACTGTCCCCGACTCTGGGATCAGTTGCAACATCTGACTTTTCATTTTCAAATACAAATAGTGAAGAATGTACATGATTTAATCAAATGGGTTTGACTATTAACAGACAGATGTAAGTTTATTTTATGAAAATTTGGTTTGTCTAATTCAAACCATCTCTGAGTAACATAGTCAAATGTAAAAGTGTTGCAACTGTCCCCGGTCTCCACTAAGTGACACAATCCTACCTGCAGAGGCTCGCATGTGTGAGGAGAGCGTGGTGTAGAAGACCAACACCAAACCTTCAATGTGAGGAAAAGCTTAGTGACAACCTGATAAATCCAACAATCAGAGAAAAACGCACAAAACGTAAACTTTTATCAGATGTCTAGCTGTTTTACCAAAGATCAGATCCTGCGAGTGGCTTCCAAACATCAGCTGAACTCCACGACCCGACATGCTGCCAACCATCGTCGCAGTCAAACCACCAACCCTGACGCCCACCAACTGCTGCCATTCATGATGCACACAGCTGCTGCGCTCAGGAGACTGAAGAGGCAGGAAATCTTTTGGGGAGTTTTTACAGCCAGCGTGGAGAGGCGGGGACACATTCAGCAGGGAGGACCCAGTCTCTGACAAGAAACGGCAACAAGGCCCAAATACATGTCTGCACTTCTTCTTTTCTTAAAATAGAGCTGTTCAAAGGTTGCGCTTTGTGCACACACGAGAAACGCTCTGTGAGCTGCAGCACGAGGAGGTTTCTGTTCACAGGACTGATTGGGTCTGTTCTCTGACAAAACTTTTCTAAAGCTGCCGAAAGTTTCAGTGTGATTCAAAATGAAAATATATATTTATCTTGTGTTCCTGGTGACTTTTTTCATGTCTGCTTTCAAAGAATTGGGAGCAAATTTCAGATAAACACAAATTCTGCAACTGTAGCAGGTAAACGTGTTTCTCACCGTAACTTAGGAGGACTTAAATGGAAAGGTTTGAAAATAATCCGTTTCTTCGGCATCATTTCCAGTTTTATATAATAATAAACAGCATCTAATTACATTAATGAAAGCCAATGTAGAGGACACGCCCATTTCCCCTCACCTCACTGATTGACCTTTAACCACCTGGGGTCAATCTCTCCTTCCACAGACTGAACTCTTTCAGCTCTCATGTAGAGCTATAAAAAAATAAACCTTTCACTTTCTCCTTTCCCTTGAGAAACGATCTCGTTCTCAAGAAGTCTCTTATTTTGCTGATAAAAACAAGTCAAAATAAACATTGTCTCTATTTGCTGTTCTTATAAACGTGTAATTCAAATGCTTAAACCCCTTTAAATGTTTGACTTTGTCTTTATGTTTTAAGAGCTCTATAGTCATTTTATAACTTTGCATTTGGTGTTTAGGTTTTGTTGTTATGATGTTTAGAACATGTTTAGAAATGGTGATTTAGTATTAATAGAATATATCTTAATCTTCTGTTTTTAATGAACATTACTTAATAATTTTATTAGTTTAACAGTGTTTATTAGTTTAGTTTATTAGACTAATAATAGTTCATAATTAATCATTAGTTAATTAAAATATTAGTCTAATATTCCTTGAGTTGAGCTAGCCTGCTCAACAGAGCCGGCTCTTGGCATAGGCGAACTAGGCGGTCGCTTAGAGCACCATCTGCTGGAGGGGGCACCAAACTGCAGAAAAAAAAGTAATTATTATTTGTAATCTCTGGTTGTAACTCTGCTCAGCGCCCCTTTCAATTAGCTTTGTCTTAAAAAACTATAATGAAGTATTACAGGAAAAATAAACTACTCTACCCATA
>NW_013952849.1:266949-268912 GCF_001266775.1 Austrofundulus limnaeus | reverse complement strand
GCCTACCGACAATGTGGTGTGTTTGAGGAAATGGGCAAAATAGGTTTCATGGTGCAGTCACGCACTTCCTGGTCACAAAACTTCTCTAAATGCGCACATTATGGCAAGAATTATTCATCATTACATCTGGTTTTAACATTACTTTTATAAAGTTTGAAGTCCAAACACTGAAAGCTGTCACAGTTTTTTACAGAAGCCCTTTGAAAGCATCACAGCTTTGCCGATCTGAGAGGATTAAAAGGAAAAAAATTCCTTTATCCGCATCGTGATCCGGAACATCACCAAAATTTAAAGGTGTGCTACTTGTGCCAGTATCCACGTGTTGCAAATGTCATGACAATCCGTCCACAAGTTTTTGAGTAATGTTGTACACAGACAGAACGACAGACATACGTGACCGAAAACATTACCTCGCCATTGGTGGAGGTAAAAATGAATGGAAGTCAATACAAAGGCCTCAGTTTGATGGAAGTACAAGAATATGTGTGTGGGAATTCAGCTTCCTGCATTCTCCTGATTGTCTGAGTTAACAGCTGGGCTTTATAAGGCTGCAGAGAAGAACAGATCCTCACTGAAATCTGGTTGTACCATTGTCAATAATTCCACTGTGGATTATACTTGATGCTAATGTAGAATTAATTATATTACACAGAAGGAAAGCAGATTAAACATTTGTAACTCAACAACAGCGTATAGAGACAAGGGCGTAACTTTGTGCTGAAAGTTGGTGGGGACGCACCGTGGGGGACGGGGTCTGTCGCACACACAGTTGTGCGACCAGGTTTTTCTGTTGTTCATGTCTTCAGTGTTTGCTCAGTTTAACTGTCTGCACTCGTCAACAACTGAACACCAAATATTTCTGTTGTGATGCAATAATATTCAAACCACATTAACTGAGATTATGTTTCACCTTCATTCAATCATGTACTGTACCAGCCTTTAAACTCACTAAGAATACAGTTTGACATTCAACCATAGTTTCATACAGAGACACAGGTGTGTTGGTTTATCCTCTCACATAAGTCTTATAATGTGTGTAAAGGACACACTGGAGGGGGGTCTGGGGGTCCTCCCCCAGAAAAATAAATTGAATAAATTAGAAGCTATTTCCTGATTTCTAATGTATTTTAACAGGTGGTTAAAGATACTTTTACCTACATAAATAAACACCTGATTTAATGACTGGAGACAGATTCTTCATTAAACTAGTTGCATCGTCCTATTTTTAAATTAAGTTATAACTCAGATAATTAAATTTAATGTGACAAATTATCCCAAANCACAAACACAGAGTTCTTATGGGAGCTCGTCCCTACGCTCAGACAAAGATAACATACACACATCTGGTTCATTAAAACTCCCGTGTTGCTTCCTGTTAGTCAGTCTTCTGCTCGTCTGCTCTCCCTGTCCCGGGCTTCTTTTCCTTTACTGGAAATCAGTCACTTTTCCAGTTCGCCTTGCAGCATAATTTTCTCGTTTTTACAAGGACCCTGTCTTTTTGGTGAAACACCATTTTTGTGTCGGGCTGTCCCGCCTGAAAGCAACACCTGCGCTGTGAGCTCCTCAAAGCTTCCTGGTCGACCTGCCGCTTTGCCGAAAGACCAAGTCCACGAGAAGTAACCTGTTCCACTTGTCTGACCAGGAGAGGCCCCTTGCGTCTACCCTGGTCTTGTGTGGAGAGGTTCCCGGACAACGGTAATGGCTAAAAGCTGGCTCTTTTGTCCCAGGATCATTAGCGCTCACAGCCGAACATAACCTAACTTCAGAAACTTTAAAAGATCTATTTTTGTTTGTCTTCTCTGTCTTTTTCGCTCTCCCACTTTCTTTCTCTCTCCTACACACACACACACACACACACAAGCACGCACACACGCACGCACACACACACATCCATAACACTCTCACACATACATTGACCCTATGTACATAAATTAATCTGCTTTGCTTGAATAAATTGTTAGAC
>NW_013952849.1:261274-262419 GCF_001266775.1 Austrofundulus limnaeus | reverse complement strand
CAATAAATATCATCAGAGTGGACCTGGACTCAATCTTAGCATTAAAATACAGTTTAACTGATTTAAAAAAAATCTATAATAATGTCATCACTAAGTGATTGCTAACGTTAGCTGATAGATAACTAGCAGCAAGCAGAAAATAACTGTCCTACAGTTTGACTTAATTTTGGTCCTTTGTAAAGTTTTTCCAGGAGCTGGACGTTATCAGACCATTACCTGCTCCAGTAGCTCTGAGGCTCTGACCACCACGTTGTTTTACAGCAGGCAGCTAGCACCCCCACCCGCGCGCGCACGTGTGTGCATGCGTGTATCTGCGTGCGCGAGTTTGTGTCTGCACTTCAGAGTAAAGGAAGGAAGGGAGGGGGAGGGGGGAGGGGGGAGGTGTCGCTGGGAGTGGGCGGAAGAGAGGAAGCAGCGCACCATGGCTACTTCTTTTATTTTTATTTTTTTCGGAAAAAGATACACACAGCAGTTGCTGCTGCCTACTGTCGGGAAATGTAGATGCACGCAAAGGCAAAAAGATGTGTGAATATTGGGGACATGTCCACACCAGTCCTTCAGAAAGTTAAGTTGTGTAGAGGCATTTTACGACAATGTTAAAGTTTACACAGAATCCATCAGATCACAGGAGAAGCAGTCATAGTTCCAGAATTTAAAATGAGATTAGGAAGAAACTGGATGAAGGATTATCTGTTTATACAGCAGAAATGGTTGCATTATTATTAGCAACATAATGGTTTGAAGAAACAAGACCTTTAGGAGCTGTTATCTGCTCTGATCATTAATCAGTTTACGAAGAAATCACTCAGAAAGTCATCCAGATGTTTTAAGAGATGTTCAGAAAATACTATAATATTTGTGTTCCTCTGGGTACCTGCACATATAGGGCTGACAGGGAATGAAATGGCAGACTAGGCTGAAAAATCTGCAAGGAAGAATGAATTTAATGAGTCACATAAATCAGAGACTAAAAACATTATTAAAGATCCTTTTTATTCACAGTTAAATAAACTTCATAAACCTTTTATCACAAACCTCCTGGAGCTGCTCAACACTGACATTTTATCCAGATTGTGTGTGTGTGTGTGTGTGTGTGTGTGTGTGTGTGTGTGTGTGTGTGTGTGTGTGTGTGTGTGTGTGTGTGT
>NW_013952849.1:257595-260274 GCF_001266775.1 Austrofundulus limnaeus | reverse complement strand
GTGTGTGTGTGTGTGTGTGTGTGTGTGTGTGTGAGAAGCAGGTGGGTGGGGTGATTTCAAGTGAAAATAACCATTTTTAAGAGATTTGTTGTGACTAATAACAATGTTATTATTTTTCCACTTTAGGATGCTGCCTTATAAATGCCATTTTTGTACTAAAAAGTCAATTGCGCATGCACGTTTATTTTAAATTTATTAGCATCTGGTTGAACAAGGACCCTCCATAAGGCAAAGGAGCAGCACAAGTGTCTTTGTTTTAAACTAAACTTTTTAGGTTAAACTGAGGCAGCACAGGCATGCACAGTAGATCTGCACATGGATCCTGCTCCTTTTGACCAATAGCATAGCAGCCCACCTACACGTGGAAGACTTGTGGGGAAAAAACAATACAATTAAGTAAAAGCATTTAAGAGACACAAATGCATATGCTTTACTTCTGTCAATTTCAGTCCTCCATCAAATCTTGATGAAATTTGGCACAGACGTCCTATCTGACCTACACTAAGAGTCTGACAGCTCCATATTTCATGTTCATTAACTCCACCCAAAAGCTTCTGTTCAAAACAGTCTCTGTGCGTCATTTCTCTATTTGTGAATCATCTACAGTACGATTTCCTGGACAGATTAGTACACATTTGACATCATGTGAATGTGGTTTCTTTCACTATCACTCCACTCAAGTAGACTACAGAGAACAGATCTGTTTTTTGTTAGTTGTTTGTTTTCCACCAACAAAATATTTTATTTGTAATGACCATTCTAAATTCGTTTCTCATATAAATACCAGAACATCATAAACAGCTGCTATGTGAGATGTGAGGCCTTTTGCACAAAAGTCAGATTTCTGAATTCAGGATATGAGCTGTAAGCTGAGCTTGAAATGGTAAATGGACTGTATATAGCTCTGTTCTATCCATCCAGGACACTCAAAGCTCTTCACACTACAATCTGTGTCCTCATTTACCCATTCACACAGCACTCTATTAGGTCTCTACAAAGCTAACATGCACAATCAAGCTATGGAGACTAATCAGTGCCAAGTTGTGATGCGAAGTGTTCAACTTGTAAACAGCCGTAATCAGTTGCACGAATGCCCAGGGGCAGAGCCAGACATTTTTCTCAGGGGTGGCCAGACTAGGACCACTAACACAGGGGTGGCCAGGAATATTACATCATTTTTTACTTGAAAGTTTTCTGCAGATCTTTGTGTTTTGGTCATTTTCTTATGTCCTTATACAGGCAGTGACCTTATAAACATAGGTGTTAGAACCATTTTAAAAGTGGGGGGACACACTGTTGGGGGGTCTGGGGGTCCTCCCCCAGAAAATTTTGAATGAAATAGATGTCATTTCCAGCATTCTGGTGTATTTTACCAGGTTAACATAGTTTTTCCTACATAAATAAGCACTTGATTTAATAATTATTTCAGACAGATTCTTCATTAAACTAGTTTCATTATTCTGTTTTTAAACTCACTGAGATAAGGTTAATTAACGTGTCACAATTTATCAGATCAAATGACTTTAGGGATGGTTTTTACTTTTATATTGTTTATTGATTTATGTTTAATTTTAACACGTCGTTGTGCCAAATAATGATGACCTTCAACTGCATGTTTAAAACTAGTATTAATAACTTTACCCAATGAACAGGTGCAATACTGATACTCACCAACAGTGAATTTAAAGGGGTGTTTCACTTTTTCTGATTTAGTAATAGGTCTACTACTGACCAAAAGGGACAAAGCATCATGCAGCTGCGTTATAATGACAAAAATACAAAACAAAAACATTTGTCACCATAAGTCAGATTACACAGGCTTATGTTCTGTATATAAAGAAAATAATCACTCCTTTGTCACAAATGTTCAGGAGGATTATTAAACTCTTAAAAGTTGTTTCACTGTGAAAGGGGTGTGTGTGTACAGCAGGGTGGCCAATGGGGTGGCCAAAGATTTGCCTGTGGTGGCCACCCCTGGCCACCCCCTGGCTCCGCCCCTGCGAACACCAAGCCGCGCTCTATTAAGGCGGCTCATTCAAGCCTTTCTGATTCTGATTCTATGTTTCTGTGCTTCAGTGTCTGACTCAAAGTTTCTTAAAATTAGCTTTTCTTACCTGGTTGATCTGATTTCAGTCTTTTGTGATGAGTCACACAGTTGTCTTTGTCTGTTTTTTATGCTCATTGTTGTATTTTTCTCTCTCATTTATTCTTGAAGTCCAGCCCAGTGGTCTGTTTTTTGTTTTTGTGTTTAGTTTAGTTTAGTTTTAGTTTAGTTTAGTAGTTTAATTTAGTTTAGTTTTAGTTTAGTTTAGTTTAGTTTAGTTTTAGTTTTAGTTTTAGTTTTAGTTTAGTTTAGTTTAGTTTAGTTTAGTTTAGTTTTAGTTTAGTTTAGTTTAGTTTATGCTCTCAAACAGCTTTGTTAGCCATGATTTTGCAGGTGGGCGTGACTGAAAGAGTGAGTCACCAAACTTAACCCAACTTAAAACACAACCCACACACACAAAAAAAAGTGTTGAGGATTCTGGTTCTTATCTTGGACCTGGATTCTTTGGATCAAGAGCTGTCTCTATGTTTGGGAGGTGAAAGAAAAGTCTTTGAACTGAATCTCTTCTGGATCCCAGAAAAAAACCATCATTTCAAAAGATCACCTGTGGTCAGATGTTTTACTGACATTGGTTG
>NW_013952849.1:253840-256595 GCF_001266775.1 Austrofundulus limnaeus | reverse complement strand
CATGCATGCATGCATGTCTACCTGCACA
Source organism: Austrofundulus limnaeus (assembly GCF_001266775.1). NCBI lineage: Eukaryota > Metazoa > Chordata > Actinopteri > Cyprinodontiformes > Rivulidae > Austrofundulus > Austrofundulus limnaeus. Next base: position 256,567 of record NW_013952849.1, on the reverse strand, counting down.
TGGATCCTGCTCCTTTGTATTTTTATGTGCTAAAAATAAATATGAATGTCAAAAAAAATATAAAGCATGAGGTAAAATTCTCCTTTTTTAAATTAATTGTTGCATTTTAAGTGTATTTATTATGACCCCCTCACACGAAGCGTAAGCAGGAGCCATATTATTTTCGTACTGTTTTTTGTCTACGGAGATTTTTGGTCAACCGTAGCACAAAAACAGCTGCACCGATCAACATGAAATTTGGGAGGACTGTAGATGAGTCTGACCTACACTGCACCAGCCAACGGGTTTACAATAGACCCATATTTGAGGAGGGGGCTCCATCCAAAGAGGGCGTGTCAGGACATGCAAAATCGCTTATAACTCAGAAACTGTTCAACATAGAAGCTTCAGATATCTTTGGTTGTTTAGCTCTGATGAGGGACTGTCCATCAGGCCCACCAAGCCCCCCCCACCCCACCCCATAAAAAAATACAAGACCCCCACCCAAACCATTACGGTTTTGGGATGCATCTAGTAGCATGACATTTATTAGGAATAAAGACTTCTGAGTTCTGGTGCATTTGTGTGTGCGAGGGTCATTATGTTCCCGCTATGCGGGATCTAGTTTATTTGATTATTGGTCCATTTATATATTTCTATTTTTACTTCTAAATATGTCAGTTTCTCCATAGATGATGACCCATTCCTGCACCATCAGTGCTTGGAGTTTGTCAGAATTTGTGGGGTTTTTTTTGTTTACAGTAAACTTGTGTTGGAGATTAATTTAATTTTTTGTGGAAAAGAGGAACTTCGCAAAAAAAAAAAAGAAGGAAATTTTCCGAGCACCCATCATAACATTCTGGAGGCAAACGATCATCAGAAAAATAGAGGCAACAAACTTCTTTCAATGTTTGTGTCATTCTCAAACCCTTTGTCGGCGGGTGTGAGTTTCTGACAACCACTTTGTTCATTTCCTGATACTTTATGATTATTTATCGGAGAGGAATTAAGAGTACTCCCAGGTTCCTTTAAACTTAATGACCTCTTTAAACAGACGTTATGTTCACGCATTTTAGTGTAACACAGAGTTCACAATTAAAGGGGACAATTTTCTCAGTTTGTGAGGCTGCAACACAACACCAAACTTTAACACTTTCACCAACGTGAAAGTTCTCCATCTCTACAAACTTGTCTCTTTTACACAAATCTTTGACTCATTAGTTCATAACAATTTAATCCAAACAGCCAATCTGTGCTGTTACTGTCAAATCTGATTTCTCTTATTTTGGAACAACAGGATTGTTTTCCTGACTTTAGAAAGCAGCTAAAAGCAGGCTGTTTGAGCTTTTCATTTACACAGGTGAGAACAGAACAAATAGAAATGTGTTTGTACAGTTATAAGTTGTCACATGTTCATTTTAAATAAGCAAAACACAAAGTGAGTTTGATGGGCTTTAAGCTGCACGTTCCTCTTTCTGAGCTGACGTGTAAACGCACAGGAAGTTCACCTCACACCTCACCAACTTCAGCTGCTTGACCTAAAAAATGTCACAAAAGCCTTTTTAATTATCATCCTAACACATTATCAGTGTACCATCACACGCCCAGTGGACTTTTAGCTTGATTTGGAAGAAACTCTGAACTTTTAAATGATTTAAAAACGTGAACAACAAAACAGACATGAGACATTTTTATTTGTGAGAGTATTTCAAGATCATTATAAGAAACATTAAAGGATCTCCGTCACAGGAAGCTAATTTCCGCTGAATGAGTAGATGTTTTTTTCAGATGCAAATTTCCCCACCTTAACTCTTATCACCCTTAAGATCAGCCGTGTGCAGTGAGTCTCTTGCGGACAAAGTTGAAATGCAACATGAGTTCCTCTCTCTGTGTTTTGCTTTGATCAGAGGCTGTTTGTGCTTTTGTAGTTCAGCTTTGAGGGTATCATCCATGCGAACAGAAAACTTCACAGGCCTGCCCCCACGGGTGGCATTTGTATATGATTCATAAATCTTTGTGTTTTGGATCATTTCCAGTATTTCAATATTACCACAAAAAAAAACTGTTTAATTTGTTTCAGTGAACAAAAATGACCTTTTTTGACACATTGTTTTTGAACTTATTCATTTGCTAAAAGAATGCATATCACCCAGCGCCTTTGATCTTAGAGTTTTAAAGGGGCAATATCATGTAAAATCAACTTTTTTGAGTTTTATATCATGTTATAATGTTATACTCTCATAAAAAAAATGACCAAAGCCTTGTTTTGACTCATTCATGCATGTTTGAGAAATCCTGCAGTGTTTTTATGAAGTCATGCTGAGGAGCAAAACGACAGGTGGGGACCAGAAACACCTCTGAGACGTGTCTTTAAGACAAACTTCCTCATCACAGAGCACACCTCCCCCACACACACACCCCTCCCACGACTCCTGCAGGCTCTCGGGTGAAAGTGAAAGTGAAACCTAACTGTCTGCTGAGCTCTCACTCAGTGAAGCTCTTTTCAGATTCAAAATACCTTTGAGAAAATGTATTTTTAGATGCCAAGTAAACTGCATCATGGCAGCCCCCCCTCCCCCGCAATCCTTTCAAGGCATTTAGAAGAGGAAGTGATGAGAAGACGTTTATTTTTTATTTAAACATAAAAACAGCTTTTTAATAACAGCTAAAGGTGACATACAGCGGGTAAAATAAGTATTGAACATGTCACCATTTTTCTCAGTAAATATATTACTAGAGGTGCTAATG
>NW_013952849.1:243190-248423 GCF_001266775.1 Austrofundulus limnaeus | reverse complement strand
CCGGTTTGAACTGCAGGAGATTGTCTTGACCCGGTTTGAACTGCAGGAGATTGTCTTGACCATGTCTACATGCCTAAATGCACTGAGTTGCCGCCATGTGATTGGCTGATTAGAAATTAAGTGTTAACGAGCAGTTGGACAGGTGTACCTAATAAAGTGGCCGGTGAGTGTACACACACACACACACACACACACAGGCATTGTCTATCTTTGAGGGAACATAGCATTGACTTCCATTAATTTCTACAGCCTAACCCTGACCCCTTACACTAAACCTTACCCCTGACCCACCAACAGCATTTACCCTCATGGGGGCTAGGCTTAAGTCCCCATAAGTACCAGTTGGTCCCTATATGTAGGTATGTATGGCAAAAATTGTCCCCACATAGTAGTAAACACCCCAAACCCGCCACACACACACTAACTTTGTTTGATCTCTGAAAACTGAAGTTCCAATTGACTAACAGTTCTTAGAGCATGGTGTACTCCAGAAATTAAGTTTCTAAAATTTTACTTTTGGGAAATATTCTGTCTATGGTGGTTTTGGCTTCAACTGATTAACCCGTTTCTAATTCAATGTTTTTCAATGTTAAGTACAAGGGTGTACCTTTAAGTCTTCCATTGGTGGTGGTGGGGTGTTGTGCTCTCTGCCTTTTTATTTCTTGAATCATTTACTTTTGTAAAACAATTCAGGATATTTTGGGGTTAAAATACACTAATGCTTTTACTGTGATTTACTTAACTTTCCTGTTTTCTTTGTATTTACTCTGCACCTTTTCAGTTCCACATCAGTTCAACAATTAAGAAGAGACTTCCTTTTTTTCCACATTTTGCCCAATAGAAACAAATATTTAACATTTTTTAGAAAGTATTAGTTGACATACCTCACATTCTCAATTTTCCAGTATGTATTTACCTGGTGCACTACAATTTGCCTGGGAAAAATTACAACACAATTCACCAAATTCAGCCATAATGTGACAAGAGCAGACTAAAACCGTGGATGTCATTTTCAGTGTCACATTTCATGCTCCCTGTCAGGCCTGCCTGCCCTCAGCCTCTGCTTACTGCCACACCCTCCTGATCTCAGCTGCTATCAAGCTCATGAGTTTCACCTGTGTGCTGATCTATATAGGTTCCCTCTCACACAATGTCTCTGCCAGATTATCGAACACTTCCAGTCAGTAGATGTCCAGCACTATCTCACAGCCCAAGCCTGCCTCTCGACTCTCCCTTTTTGCCAAATCCCTGCCTGATACTGTACTTGTTTCTGACTCCTGGACTTCGACCTCGTTTCTGCCCACTGGACTTTGCGTTCAGGATCACTCTTTGGATTTATCTTGCGCTCTCTGCCTTCCTGTGTATGACCCACACCTTGCTCCTGGATTCACGAGTTAAGCCAGCCCCTTCCAGACAGTCCCTCAGGATTAAAGGCCTCACTCCCCAGTCCTTTGCCCACCACCTACAGTGCCATCACTCTCAGTTTCTGAAATCAGCTGAAAGCTATCTAAAGACAACAGGACAGTTGCAGCTGTGTACTTACCCAGATAAATTCTACTGTTTTAAAGGAAACGACGCAGTTTTATTTTGGGTGGGGTGTATTGACTGGAGCATCAAATTTTTGTGGCGGTCAGAACCTGCCTAAACATGCAAGTGGCTTACAAATTTTACCATTTCAAAAGCCTATTTTGTTAAATGTCTTTTGTCCACTGACCTGTGATGTTCTGCTGAAAAATATTTATATTTAATACATTTAATATTTAATTAAAGTAAGTAAAATTATAGTAATTATATAAATTCTGCAGTAGTTACAGTTAATGTACTGCTTTAAAGTAAAATTAATTTCAGTGTTGCAAATTGCTGCCTCAAAACAAGAATCTAACTTGATTCTTTTAGTGTGGCGTTCACATGTTTATCCCATGTTTATGGGTTTTCTCTGGGTTAGTTTCCTCCCACACACCAGGAAAAACACACGTTAGTTTAAATAGAGATTCCAAATTGACCTCAGCTGGTTGTTTTTGCTCACTGGCATTGGAAAAACAATAGTTCACACCTACAACCAACTGAAATATGGCTGCTGCAATGAATGTGTGTTCAAATATAGTACATTTTTTTAAATTAGGTGTGTATTGTATTTAGATTAGGCTACAGAAATGAATGGAAGTCAAAATAATGTATTAATAAATGTTGAAATATTTGTTTGTGTTTTGATTGACACACAGCCTATAGTTTGTATTTGAATGTTTTACCAAACTGTTTATGATCTCTATCAGTTATGTTGGAATTATGAAGGAATTTTATCTGGCTAAATGTGTAGTTTGATTCTGCCTGTTCAGACTGAACCCCCCCCCCCCCCCCCCCCATCCTGAGACCTCTGCACAACATAAAGAGAATATAGACGAACAAAAAACATCAGAAAGTTAGGTACTGGGGGTGTGGGTGTCAGGGTCTTTACTCCCATCTCGTTCCCCGACTGCCATTTGGGGAGGGGGTCCGGAAGAAGGGCGGGCTGCCGGGTGCGGTCCTGGGCTGGACATGGTATGGCGGGTGCCGGTGGGGCCCATGAGTTTGTCGCTGCTGGCCCCGGGGGCTGTGTGTGTGGTCGCTGGGGGGACTCTCCCAGTTCTCCCCTATGGTCTGATCTGGGGGGTGGGTGGGCAGATCTTCCCGTGCGGGTGCCCCTTGGGGCTCTGCGCTCGGGATCCCTCTCGGGCCCTTGGGCTCTGGTCTTCCCTATGTCTGCCTCGTGTCTTGGGGGTTGAGTCTCGGTCCTCCACAGTCACTATTAAATATTCCATTGGAGAAATCTTGTAAATACACACATGTTCACAACTGCTCACAAACAGGTGTTCTGATCCGGGGGGTTCTGACTGGTCACTGAGTGTGTATATATGTCTGTGTGTATATACTGACAATATTTATGAATGTAGGCATGTATGTATGTATATCTTTATATATGTATGGGTATGTGTGTATTTTTATATATGCCCTCCATGTATTTATCCATTTATTTTTCAGGTGAGCGGACAGATGTTGGGTGTGTGGTCCTGTGTTTTGTTGGTGTATATTTAATATAACTCTAATCGCTATTTCAGTCATTCTAATTACTTCTCTCTGTTTTTCTCTCTTCCTCTATTTTCTCTACACTTTAAAAAAGTCACTGATGATGAAGAAATAAATAAACTAAATAAACTAATAATATTTGGTTTCTTTTTCTACTGAAGTGACGGAAAAAAAAGAAATATAAGGTACTTGTGGAGCTTTGTGCAAGTGCGCCCTCTTGTGGTAAGTTTATGCTCTGCTTCTGACCAGCAGCTGTTTATTGTGATGGTATGAGAGGATATTTGCCCCCCCCCGAGAAAACACAATGAAATTCCTGTTGTAGAAGTAAATATGCAACAACTGTACAACAGTGCAAAAAATAAAATAAAATAAATTAAAAAGCTGCCCAGGGTGGAAAAAAAACAGGATACAACATTTCAAAGAAACAAAATGTTGTAAAGCTTTTGCACCACTGAAGCATATCTAAAAGAAACACTTGCTGTTCATTTAAAAAATCCTCACATCAGCAGTGCACGTTTGTTGACTGTGTTCTCTCTGCCATTTTCTTTTTATTTCTTATACTTGGATCCAGTTTTTTCCCTGTAGTCATGTAATTTTAGACATCCACTACCAAAAAAGTCCTAACCTTACCAGAACAAACTAACAGCATAGCTAAAAACTATTGAAGAGCAAATCCAGCGCTAACGAACCAGAGACTAGTGTCTACAGAGATAAAATCTTTAGATAACTAAAATATGGCACCAAACTGAACTCCTTCCATCCCTTGGCTGCACAGAGAAATATTGTCTAAAGTCATGAGCAGAATCATGACATGGAGACCTGGCAGAATCCAACTCCCACTGAGAGGGTCTGACTTACTGCCAGCAATGTGGACCAAACACTTGCATAAGGACCAGGAGGTGGGACCAAGTCATTGTTTTGCAAGTCAATTGAGTCTTTATTTTTGAGTCCCAAGTCAAGTCTCAAGTAAATACAGGCAAATGTCAAATCCCAAGTCTGAAACTTAGAATTTTAAGTCCTTTTGAGTCTTTTTTCAACAACGTTAAAGTTAACAAACCGTGTGCTTGTTTTTAAATTTGTATTTCTCTCAAATCGTGATGAAACGCGTGTAGCTGAATTTAGAAAGTATTTAAAAATAACATTTTTTAAAACAAATTTATTCATTTTCATTTAAAACTGATGGTGGTCAGAGGGTCCGGTGGCGCCGATGCATGGCAGCCCCACCTCTGTCAGTGTGCCCCAGGGCAGCTGTGGCTACCATCATCAGTGTGTGAATGTGAGTGTGAATGGGTGAATTGTCTGTTAGTGTAAAGCGCTTTGGGGGTCCGGAGGGACTTAAAAAGCGCACTATAAGTTCAGTACCATTTACCATAAAAACAAAACAAATGCCATATGTACAACAAACATAATAAAACACAAATAAAATGAAAGGTAGCAGAAAGAAGAAAAATCCTTATTGATATCTGCCCCTTTTTCAAAATGAAATAAATTGAAACAATAATAGTCTTCAAACAACAAAACATAACAAAAACTTTAAGTCCTTCTTGAACAACAGTTCTTATGAATGCACATTATACAAATTCATATTTCTTCAACAATCTAACTTTCATCATTCTCTTAAATAAATTTGTTGAGTCAGCATTTTTATAATCACTTTCCTGATTGTTCCACAATCCTTGGACAAGTACATCTGTCCTTCAAATTTGTTCAGATTTTGGGCTTTACAAACATCTCTATACCCTTAAGGTTATGATTACTTACTCTTAACAAAATTCAATTGAATGTTTAGAGGTAATAAATTTTTATGATATTTATACATAACCTGCAAAATATTATAATCAACCAACTCATAAAATTTCAATAATTTCAACTGACAAAATCATATATTTGATGGGTGACTGTAATGTTTTCTGGTGATAATTCTTACGGCTCTTTTCTGTAAAATAAAAATGGGATTTGTAATTGCTTTACATGCTTTCCCCCAGACCCCAACACAGTAAATCAGATGTGGAACAATTATTGCATTATACAACATAAGTAAGTCTCTTACTTTATACAATGCAGCAATGGATTCGGCTATTTTTGTTCCTAAGTGATTTATATGAGGTCTCCATGTCAGCTTTTCATCAATAATAACACCCAAAAACTTCACCTCATTGACTCTACAGAT
>NW_013952849.1:238906-243122 GCF_001266775.1 Austrofundulus limnaeus | reverse complement strand
GTCCAGAGGACCTATACAATTTTTTTTCCTTTGATTTTTACCTGGATTACTGAGATGCATCAGGACATCATATAGTTTTATTCAAATTTAATGATAATTTATTTAGTTTAAACCAAGTTTGTATTTTAACAAATTCTGTTTGCATCATCCTCATCATTCGTTCTATATTTTTTCCTAAACAGAAAAATGTAGCATCATCTGCAAATAATACACATTTAAGAAGCCCAGACACATTTACTAAATCCTTCAGATATAAAAGAAATAAATTTGGTCCAAGTACAGAACCCTGAGGAACCCCACATGTAATGTTGCAGAGTTCAGATCTTACATCATTTACCTGCACAAACTGTTTCCTGTTTTCCAGATAACTAGAAACCCACTGTAGTGCTGGACATCTTGCAGCTTAAAACTGCACCTTTTATATTGCACAGTTCAAATAAACTTAGCTGCAAAAATAGTCTTCCTTTAAACTATAGTTTAAAATAATCATAATGGTGTGGAGAGGATGGCTATAAGGGGAGAAGGGAGGCCATCCAAAAAAAAAAAATAAATAAAAACAATATTATGACTCGAGTCTGATTGAGTCCAAGTCATGTAACCGAGTCCCCACCTCTGATAAGGACTAAATGACCCATCACAACAGACCCTCAGTTCCATCGTCTTGGAGCACTCCACACAGTGTTTATTGAGGAACATGAACTCCTGTGCAAGTCCAAAACAGACTGGTTGGACAAACCTCCATGCCCCCTCGAGAATCCAGTAAAGAGCTGGTCCGGTGTTCCACAGGCAGAACAGAACTCATGTTGGTCCTCCTACATCTGAGGTTCGACCATCGATTGGACTCTGTCATAGTTTGGTATTTTTTTTATATTGGTTTCTGTTTTTGTATTATGGTTAAGTTTTTTAGGCCCTGTTTTGGGGTTTTGTTCATGTGGGGTTTCTGTTTAGCTCCTTTTTGTCTCAGGTGTGTTCAGTTCTGTGATTAGTGTTGCTTTCATGTCCTCAGGTGTTTTCTGTTAACTCATTAGTTGTCCTGTGTTGCTCTGTCTTGTCTCTGTGTCAGTGTCCGATCATTGTGCTGCAAAGCGTGTCTTGTTTTTCATGTTCCAAGAGTTTTTGCCACGTCACCTTAAGAGTTTTTCCCAGCTGCCTCGTCAGTTTTTTTCTTTGATTTAAGAAAGACCTCATTTTTGTTACACCGGAACTCTGCCTGTGCCCTGGGTCATTCTATGTCTAAACCTGACAGACTCACTTCCCCAGCATCTCTAATGAGGACTTACCTGGAGGACTAAAAAGAGTGACGCCCCTATAATCTGAACACAAAGAGGGGAGCCACAATCCCAGTGGCACTGCCCCTGATATCTACACGATAAGTCGAGTCAACATCCAGAGCCTTGAAATGCTCAGGGCGTAGTCTGAGCCCTACCCCTGTGAAGTTTTGTGTGACCAAACATAAAATGTGACCAAACATAAAAAATATGTGACCCATCACATCGAAACTAGGATTAAGTCCAAAAGTGGCACATGGAGAAATAGGCAGGTACAGGGTTTTGATTTAAATGTGTGCAAAAATTGCATTTTGTCAAAATATAATGAATTAATGCTTTATCAATGTTTCAATTGAATTAACTGTCTGAAATATAATAATAAAAAAACTTTATGAAGCCTTTTTTCGAGCAGTAGCAACAAAAAAACTGATTTTGAGGATAAACGTCTTAAAATTTTAAATTTTTCCCTGTGAGTTAGCAATGCTTTTTTCCCCACCTGGGAAATCTTAATATACAAATACTATTTGATGTTTGCTCTTTACTGACATCAAAAATTACTCAATGAATAAACATAAAATTAGGATTCACACCACACTGTAATGTATTATTGTAACCAACAAGACAAATTAAGTCATATCTCTGGATAAACTGTTATCAGGATGATCCAGGTATCAAAACGTAGCTTTAAAGCTAGAAATCTGAAAATGTAATTAGGTCATTTTGACCAAATTTGACTTAATCCTCATTTTGATATGATGGGTCACATATTTGTTTTTGTTTTGTTTTGTTTTCATACTCACAACAGAAATCAATTTGTATGCAAATATGTGATCAATACTACTAATAAAAAAGTAAAACATGTTAGCCTGTTGTTTATTTAAATATTACAATTTCTTTATATGATATTTCTCTTAAATCCATCAGAATTACCTTTAAAGAATTTGAAGACTACATAATTATAAGAATGCCTGAATAATTCAGTTGTGCTAGTTTTTATGAAATTTGGTATAAACTGTATTGTTTACATGAATATGGTCTTTTTATTTGTCCTGATGTGCATGATAATAAATATAATAATAATATTATTTAGTTTTAAAATGTCACCTCCACAGTTGTAGCCTGTTTCGCGGCTCCGAACCCATTTTATTAGTGAGACAAGGAGCATAAATGGCTCTTTTGATTGTAAAGGTCGCAGACCCCTGACCTAGACCTGTGAAATCCACTTCCACATGCCTTTGTTTACATTTTGTGTTTTTGTAAAGCGCTCCATAAATAAATGTTGATTGATTATTGATAAATACAAACTTGTGTGTGCGTGTGGTGGGTGGTGTGCTGGGTGTGTGACTGAGCTGTGAGCACAGATAACGTGAAAGAAAAAGATAAAGAAACTTAAAGCAAAAAAAAAATACACAAAAAAACCCAAATTAAAGAAGCTGTTGTGATAATAATTTAAAATATTTGTTTAAGTTTATTGCCAGCCTTTATTTATTTATTTATTTATTTATTTATTTATTTATTTATTTATTTATTTATTTATTTATTTATTTATTTATTTATTTATTTATTTATTTATTTATTTATTGCCAGCCTTTCAGCACCAGCACACACCTCCAGGTGACGTGTTTCGATGCGGTGATCTGATTGGTCAGTCGTTGCACGTTGTGGGCGGGGCTCATGCTGCTCTGTAGTTGTGAGATATGAGGGGCGGAGGCGGCGGCTGCGGCGGTACGCACCACCTGAATGGACCCGTCTGACACCAGAACCAGGGAGCCAGGCTGTGTGGGAGCTCCAGAACCGGTTCGGTAGAAAGGTTTCTGTCGACGAACACCAAATGTCAGCGTCGTGACTTTGTTTTGACAAAGAAAACGCGAGTGTCGCAGCTCGAGAGCAGGAATGGAGCGAACGGCAGCAGGTGCTCTGACGGGTTAATTAAAGTCTGCGGTTCTGTTTTTTACTTGTTGACATGATGGAGGAGCCGCAGGTTCGGACGTCGGGAAGCAGCGACGGCACGTCTTCGTCCTCCAGTTCCCACACCATCTCCGAGGAGGTGGAAGAGGCGAGTTTTCACCTGAAAGTTGTCATCGAGGGTCTGAGGTCTGAGCAGGAGGACTGTGGAGACACGGGACCAGAGACACCAGAAGAAGAAGAGCTCGAAAAGGTAAACACAACAAAGCGTGACCAAAGCAGTGCAATGAAACTAATAATAATAATAATAATAATAATGAGTGGTTAATGGAAGCGCTTGGAGTCCACAGTAATAGTGAACATGTTTGTTTTTATTCTCATCATATAAAAGCTTCTCTGAAATGACTGAATCATTAGTTATCAGTCTGACTGAGCTCATCATGTTTCTCAGCTTACAGAAGTCATAAACTCTAATATTCAAACTGTTTCTTTGACCTCATCTGCTTTTTATATTTCCTTTTACAGAGTTGTAAAGTAACTAAGTACAAATACTTTGTTACTGTACTTAAGTAGAAATTTTGGTTATCTGTGCTTTATTTGAGTAATTATTTTTCAGCGTACTTTTTACTTTTACTCGTTACATTTTTACACAATTATCTGTACTTTCTACTCACTACATTTTTTTTAAAAGGTAGAAGTAGAAAGTCATTACTCCTATTTTATTCTGAGTTATTACTTAAAAAAATACTATCCTGATAAATTATGTCTCCTGGATAGAGTGAATTTAATTGTGGTTGGATGAGAAGTATAAATATATAACATTCTGACACCGTGTTAGCTTGTACACAAACCATCATCAAAAATATTTTTTTGAGAAGTCACCTCTTAATAAATGTCATTTTGGAAAATCTAACTGCTCACTTTTACTCAGTACTTTTACTTTTAATACTTAAGTAGATTTTATGTCAGAAATAGGGCTGCCAGAAACAATTATTTTTATAATTGATTAATCACCGATTATTTTTTCGATTAGTCGACTAATC
>NW_013952849.1:232128-233257 GCF_001266775.1 Austrofundulus limnaeus | reverse complement strand
ACTTGGGTTGTTACCAACATCTGGTGAAAATTTCATGTCATTAGCACCTGTAGTAATATATTTACTGAGAAAAATGTTGACGTGTTCAATACTTATTTTACCCGCTGTATGTACGTTTAAGCGTAATTGCTGAAATTGACATGCAGAGTTTTCGAGTGTAACCCCCTCCAATGGTAGACCAAAAGTTACGCCCTCGTTTATATTAACAGATAATTCCTTTTTAAAGCTGACTCAGGTCAACCAACTGGCTTTCCAAAACACAGAAAAGGCTTTAACTCAGTTGGTTCTGTAGATATTGAGCTAAACTTTTGTTTGTTGGAAGCTAAGTGTCGTCATTCAACAATGCACCAAACTTTATTATTTACTGTTGGAGTCTATCTTGTCTGTTTGCAAAACATCTCATGAATCATTAATTAGATTTTAATAAAACCCCAGGACAATAATCAGTACATCTACGACTGATGTAACATTTGAAATCAGCCCTTTTTTAAAATGGCTACCCCAGAAATATCTGTAACTCCCGTCAGTTTTACTTCTATGTAGTAGCTGAGCATCATTCACAATACGTATTCAGAGTTCTAACTGATGGAGCGACATTGTGTCAGTTTTGTAATTTTCATGGTTTGAGGTAAATGGCTGCAATTCTGTCATTAACATAAGATTATATTTTGGCATGAAGGAATGCTAGGCCTTTAATGTTTGTCCTACAAATCTCTGACCCTGATCCACGGTCTGTCATTTAGCGTGTGTTTGGTCCTGGTTTACGTATCTGTGCCAATTCCAAAATGCAAGACTCTTTTAATCATTTAGAAGAGAAGAACAGTCATTTCACGTTTCCCACACCTTTCAGTGGGACACAACATCTAATCCTGTGCTTGCAGCTCAATCTTAATACGTATAAAGTTAGGAGTGAAGTGGGTGGAGGCGTTTTGTAATTTTGACAATGATCACAGTAACTGTAGAATGTGTACATTTAAAGGGGCAATATAATGTAAAATCAACTTTTGAGTTTTACATCATGTTATAATGTTATACTCTCATAAAAAACAAGTCCAAAGCCTTTCTCTGACTCATTCATGCATGTTTGAGAAATCCTGCAGCGTTTTTAAGAAGCCATGCTGAGGAGCAA
>NW_013952849.1:219957-231292 GCF_001266775.1 Austrofundulus limnaeus | reverse complement strand
CTTCTGTAGGTCATTCATTCCAACTGCAGTTAGACTGTAGAACACATCATGATGTTATCAGTCACTTGGACAATTCACTGCCATCACTAATATAATAATAATGCATTAGTCTTATATATTTTTCGAGACTCTCAAAGACGCTTTAGAATTTCCATGCATCATTCATTCACACTCACATTCACACACTAATGATAGTAAGCTACATTGTAGCCACCTTCATATACATTCATTTATGTACTATACTAGGTATTTGTACATTGTTATATGTCACGAGTATATTTTGTTTTTCTTTTACTCATCTTTCTTTATTCTATCTCACCCTGTCCTGTTTTGAGCTGCAGTAATGTGCAAATTTCCCCACTGTGGCATCAATAAAGTTTTATCTTATCTTATCTTATCTTATCTTATCTTATCTTATCTTATCTTATCTTATCTTATCTTATCTTATCTTATCTTATCTTTGATCTAATTGTTACAGTTGTATAGGTCCAAAAGAGGTTTCCAGTAGAAGTTTTTCAATTTCAACTTCAACTTAGACTTTTTTAGTGCTGCACAAACATTTCATAAGTTGTCTAAAATGTTAAAGTGTGACAGGGCCTTAACGTCAGTTGGTTACCATCTTGAAAAAGGGTAGCGCCTCTTTATGACTGCAGGACCTGGTCACCTTTTCTCCCGTTGGTATTTGTGTCTCTTATGAATGGGTTGTTCCCAACTGTATTTCGTTGTGCTTAACGGTACAATGATAAATAAAGCAATCTGAATTGAGTTTTTCTCTAAACTCAATGGATACTTCTATTCATTTCATTCAGTAGTTCATGAATTGTTTTGGGAACACAATCACGCTCAAAAACACAATGCTTGGATTTAAAAATGATACTTAAGAGGCTCAAAATGAGTTTCATTTGGGTCTTTGGTTTCAGAGGAAAGAACCGTTCTGGTGGCTTCAACTCAGGAAACAGAAGGAGAAAATGAGGAAGACAGAATATGTGCCTGAGCTTATGACTTGCTCGAGCGTTTCTGCAGACTGGTTTGACTGGCTCCTATTTTCTCCGAGCACTTTCATGGGTGTGCTTGAGTTTTCACACATCTGTCGGACCAACAAATCTTTTCAAAATATTGATAAAAGTCAACATGACTTCAGGCTGTAGGTGTGTCGGACTCTCTCTCCCCCTTTTTTGATGTTCAGTGTAAACAAAAGGGAAGTACAGAAAGTTGTATAACCTTTTTATTGCTGTTAATCAGCAGTTTTTGTTTATTTGTGGATGAATTTTCTGTTCCTGATGACTGGAGGAGTAAACAGGTTGAAGGGTGAGAGACAAATTGGGTTTAGTGTTTAGAAAGCAGGTCACAGGATTGATAATTACTCTGTTTTGTAGACGAGCAAGTTAGTATTTGTTGGAAGAACATTCTCTACTGTTCCACAGATAATATGCCTGGGGTGGTGTCATGTTTATAGATGGTGGTGCTTAAATCATTTGGTTTGGCTCAACGACAATTTGAGAGTGTGTTACCTCTAAGGGATAGTCTGGTAATTTCTGCAGTGATGTTTTTTCAGATATTATCAGTAGTTAGTCCTTTATTAGTCACAACGTCAGTCGTAGAGCCTGGAGTTTAGAGAAAAGAGCAGAAGACTTTCTCCAGGTTAGGCGAGTGTCTTGTTTTCATGTTGTGTTTCAGGGTTTTTCAGGATATTTTAGTTTTTCACTGTTTTTTGCCACAGTTTTCATCTGACTGTATGAGTGTTTTCAGCATTTATAAATGCAGAAAAATTGTCCCTGCTTCCCCTGCTGTTCCGAATTAAAGAAAAACTGCCATTTTTTCTGGGGTGGGGCTTCCATGTTGAATCTTTGGAGCCGTAGTTTGCACATTAGGTACACATGACTAGTTAGTCAGTCATATTTATAGCCGTATTTTTCGGACTATAAGCCGCACCCGCCATTTAAGAAAAAAAAACCCTGCGAACATTAACATATAAGCCGCACCCCCAACATAAAAAAAACAGTACACCCAAATTTGTCATCAAAAAGTGAATTCAACATCAAAACATAAAAAGCAAACCTTTAAGAATTAAAGTTCGGAGGAATACGGTTCATATAACTGACCTTATTTTGGTAGTTTTCTTTAACAGTTTCTGGTCCAACAAAACGTCTCATTCATCTTCCTCCGGTGCACTGAAACCATTGAAGTCCTCCTCTTCAGTGTCAGAGTTAAACAAGCTGAGAAAAGCTGCGTCACACAGAGGTATCTGTTGTCCTCCCGGGGTAATGCTGGCTCTGAAGCTGTGGTGTCCTCTTCACGTAGCAGTCCATCGCCGCCATGTTTGTAATGACTTATCGCGAGCGAGAACAAACATATTCACGCGTGACTTTAATAGCATTTCTTACTTAATGGAAACACTGCAGTTGCGAAACTGTTTTTCGACATTAACAGAATATCGACAAAGTTTTGCGCACATTTGTAATGGAAACGCAGCTTGTATGTTCCATTCTTAGAAGAAAGAAAACAGTAAAGAGCTAATCATGTGTGAAGCAAAAGTGTGGAGGTTTAATATTAACCCTCTTTGTTTTTGTATTTTTTTAAAATGACATTTAAAGCTGACTTGGTTCATTCAGGATGGAAAAGGCTTTAACTCAGTTGGTTCTATAGATATTGAGCTAAATTTTGGTTTGGTGGAAGCTGAGTGCCATCTTTTAAAAACAAAAACCTTTGCACTTTTCTTAATACTTTTCAACTCATCTCACAGCTGTTAACTGTTTATAACTATTTGACCAAGTATCCCTTTAAAAATGACCACACTATTGCTTTAACAAGGATAAGAAAAAAACACATGCTTGTCTTTTGAGTCTCTTAATGGTTTACTAAAATCAATCCAAATTCAGTTTTTATATATGTCCTAATTCTGAACCTCATGAGGTTGAACTTTGTGTCCTCTCTGCTGTCGCCCTCTGAAGCTGCACATTGATCATTTAAAACTGGTCCCCAGAAGATGAGATGAAATTCGACCTGTTAAACTGAACGAAGCAGAGCATGTTGGCATTACTGCAGGACTAAATAGAAACCACGACCTTTGACTCGTGTCTTGGACTTGACGGCTTAAAGAAGGAAAGTGTATGACATCACTTCTCCATTCTGAACAGTCACTCATCTAGCAGACTCAGCGTTTTGAGGTTGTTTTAGTTGTGAGACTAAGAGTGTTGTAGCTTTACAGAGTTTTGTCCCTGCTGTGTTTGATATCCATCTCTGCCAATGTTTGTGTCATTACAGCTTACAGCCTCAGATATAAATCTTACTGTGAGTTTAAACAGAGCAATGCAGACAACTTCAAGTTTTATTCTTATCAGCAGTGGTGGGCAGCACTAATCTAAAAATTAGTTGCACTAACCCTAAAGCACTAACTTTAATATTTAGGTCCCCCTTTTTTTAAAAGCATTAACACACTTAAAAATTTAGAAAAAGCTAATTCTAAAATACTAAAATCCCAGCTGACCCATGGAACATTACTTAGAGTCAACATGAGACAATATTTTCTGTGTGCAGAATATTGTTAATATTTCATCTCATGTAGTGGTTCCCAAAGATGGGGTCGGGACCTCTTTGTGGGCCACAAAACATCAAGTGAGGGTCCCCTTGTGATTTCCAGACATCAATTTAAATGCAAAAAAAATTGCTAATGGAATATTTTAATCATGATTATTGCAATTTTTTGAAATAATCATAAATAAATGAATGTATGTGTGTAATTTAATATATATACCAATATTTATAAATGTTAGTATCATATTTATTAGTATCATATTTACTAGGTTTTTTTTGTAGTTATTATTCCCTTGTTTAACAGAGATATTACCAAAATTAGCTATGTAAACAAGTAATAAATGGGGTCACAAGTGTCTGCAACTGATATTTTGTGGGTCAGAAGCAAAAATGTTGAATACCACTGATCTAGTGGATAAATGACACACATGTGACCAACAGGTCTGACAGCTTTCACCCTCAGCTGTTGACAATAACGTTGATCAATATTAAAGAACTCAATTAGTGCTTATAAATTTAGCCCATAATTTTAGCAAGTGCCAATCCACTAATGAATTAAGAAATTTGCAAAAGCCCTAAAGCACTAATCAAAAAATTAGTTCCCCATTTAGTGCTTTAGGGGAACTGTGCCCACCACTGTTTATCAGACAAGGTAACATAACTAAAACAATTAACTACTAGTTAGATTTATAAACTTGATATGAACAGTCTCAATTAGTTACCAATGATATATTTGAGATAAGAACTAATCATGACAACAGATCACTTCCAGTCAAAGAGGAGGCTGAGAGGTGATGGAGCGTTTTCAGTCGTTACACCTAAACTGTCGAACAAACAGTCTTTGGACATAAGACAGGCCGACTCACTTCCCATTTTCAAATCTGATCTTAAAACACATATTTTCTCCTTGTCTCTTATCTCAGTTTGAGATGTTGGTTTTAAAGTTTTTTTTATTGTTTTGTTTTTTATGAATATTGGCTCATTTAGTTTGTTTTTTATGTTTGCTTTTATGTGTTTTTATCAAAGTACAGCATTTTGGCCAATGGTGTTGTTTTTAAAGTGATTTATACATAAAGTTGTTTAAGTGTCCCAGTTTTGTTTTTATTGTTTACAAATGCAGTTGCTAAGTGGGTCATGAGAGTTTTGTTTTCCAATGCACATGTTTCGTGGATCTGGAAAAGGTTTTACATTTGTGTTCCCCAAAGTACTGCAGGAGTATGGGTTGCCAAGTTCCTTTTTAAGGGCTATCCAGTCCTGTACAACCAAAGCAAGAGTCTCTACAAAATTGGCACAGAGTTAGAATAGAATAATCCTTTATTTGTCTCAAGAGGACACATTGAGAGATTTGTCCTTTGTCTCCAATCCTGTTTGTTTGTTTGAGTGGTTGAAGCAAAATGCAGAGTTTAAGGGCTTTCAGCATAAACAAACATGGCCATGAACTTCTGACCAGTCACTCAGTAACTTCTTATGTGGAAGCAGTTCAGATGGAGTATGCAGAGGCCTTATGTCTGAGGTCATTGTTCTCAACCGGAAAACAGTCCCTGCCTGTTTGAAGGAGGAGTTCAAGTATCTGGGAGTCTTGTTCATGATTGATGACAGAATGGCGTGAGAGATGGATCAACGGATTGGGACTGAAAGTGATAAAGATGTTGCTTTGGCCTGTTGTGGTAAAAATTGAGCTGAGCTGATTTTACTGATTTTACTGGCAGCACGGTGGCTCAGTTGGTAGAGCTGATGCCTCTCAGCAAGAAGGTCACCGGTTCAAATCCCGGTCTGGAGACCTTTCTGGGTAGAGTTTGCATGTTCTCTCCGTGCATGCGTGGGTTCTCTCCGGGTACTCCGGCTTCCTCCCACAGACCAAAAACATGACTGTTAGGTTAATTGATAACTCTAAATTGTCCCTAGGTGTGTGTGAGTGAGAGAGTGAGTGGTTGTTTGTCTCGTTTGTCTCTATGTGTGGCCCTGTGATGGACTTGCGACCTGTCCAGGGTGTACCCCGCCCCTCGCACTGTGACTGCTGGATATGGGCACCAGTGACCCACGCGACCCTGAAAAGGAAGAAGCGTGTACAGAAAATGGATGGATGGATGGATGATTTTACTGTTCGATATCAGTAAACTTTGGGGGTATAGAGTTGATACTTTGAAGCTGCTCCTCTGCATCAAAAAGAGTCAGCTGAGGTGGTTTGAGTATTTGATGCCTCCTGGACACATTCATTTCAGGGTATG
Source organism: Austrofundulus limnaeus (assembly GCF_001266775.1). Lineage (NCBI taxonomy): Eukaryota > Metazoa > Chordata > Actinopteri > Cyprinodontiformes > Rivulidae > Austrofundulus > Austrofundulus limnaeus. The sequence goes on along the minus strand of NW_013952849.1, from coordinate 225,530 downwards.
TCACATTGTGAGGGAACATTGGCTCAGACCCAGAACTTCCTCAAGCAATGACCCTCAAAGCTTTTAGGTATCGATCTACAAAACTGCAGTGGCCCCAGCTACCACTGGCTGAAGCGTATTAACATCTCTAAGCTAATTAATTAAACAAGAACATAATAACACAAATACAACTTGTGAAACCAGTTGTGACTACTTGTTTTGTTTTTCAAATATGGCAAACTTGTGGACAAAATTATTGGTACCCCTCATTTAATGAGGGGAAAAACCCACAATGGTCATAGAAATAAGAATCTGACAAAAGTAAAAATAAAAAAAATTTTTTTTTATGAAAACGAACAAATGAAAGTCTGACGTTGCTTTTCAACAATGCTTCAATAGATTAATAAAATAAAGCTCATGAAACAGGCCTGGACAGAAATAATGGTACCCCTGAAAATGTGACCAAAGGGTCATGTTAAATCAAGGTGTGTCCACTAATTATCATCACAGGTGTCTACGATCTTGTAATCAGTCAGTGGGCCTGTAAACAGGGCTACAGATGCTCACTGTGTTGTTTGGTGACACTCAACATGGACCAGAGGAAGAGAAGGAAAGAGTTGTCTCAGGAGATTAGAAAGAAAATTATAGGCAAGACAGAAAAATGAAGCATAAGAAGAAAAGAACACTGTCCCCACTGTGAAACATGGAGGAGGCTGTGTTTATGTTCTGGGCTGCTTTGCTGCATCTGGCACAGGGTGTCTTGAATCTGTGCTGGGTACAATGAAATCTCAAGACTATCAAGTGATTCTAGAGAGAAATATGCTGCCCAGTGTCAGAAAGCTACATCTCAGTCACAGGTCATGGGTCTTGTAACATGATAATGATCCAAAACACATCTAAAAACACCCAAGAATAGCTAAAAGGAAAACATTGGACTATTCTGAAGTGGCCTTCTATGAGCCCTGACCTAAATACTATTGAGCATCTTTGGAAGAAAAGCTGTCTGGAAAAGCCACCCTCCAAACATGAGACAACTGGAGCAGTTTGCTCATGAGTGGGCCACAATAACTGCTGAGAGGTTCAGATGTCTCATTGATAGTTAGAGGAACCATTTGATTGCAGTGATTGCCTCAAAAGGTTGTGCAACAAAATCTTAAAGGGGCAATATAATGTAAAATAAACTTTTTTGAGTTTTATATCATGTTATAATGTTATACTCTCATAAAAAAACATGCCCAAAGCCTTGCTCTGACTCCTTTTTAGGAAGCCATGCTGAGGAGCAAAACGACAGGTGGGGACCAGAAATGGCTTTTGGTACCAGAAACGCCCATGGGATGTGTCTTCACGCCGAACTTCCTCATGGCGGAGCGGCCCCCCCGCCACGCACCCCGCCCATGACTCCTGCAGGCTCTCGGGTGAAAAACCGAAAGTGAAACTTAACCTGTCTTCTGAGCTCCTAACATTAGTTCTCACTCAGTGAAGCTCTTTTCAGATTAAAAATACCTTTGAGGAAATACGTATATTTTCAGATGCCAAGTAAACTGCATCATAGCACCCCCGCCCCCACCCCCATGAGCGCGAACCATTAGTTCTCACTCAGTGAAGCTCTTTTCAGATTAAAAACACCTTTGAGGAAATGTATTTTCAGATGCCAAGTAAACTGCATCATAGCACCCCCNTTTAGAAGAGGAAGTGATGAGAAGATAAGTTTATTTTCTATTTAAATTTAAAAACAGCATTTTAATAACAGCTAAATGTGACATATATACTTTATTATGGTATAGTATTTAAATATATGCCTGAGAAACACATAATATTGGCCCTTTAAGTTAAGGGTCCCATTATTTCTGTGCAGGCCTGTTTTGTGTTTTATTTAAAAAAATATGTTGAAGCTGGCTGAAAAAGCAACGTCAGACTTTGTTCGTTTTCATAGAATTTTTATTTATTATAAATTTTGTCAGATTCTAGTTATTTCTGTGACCATTGTGGGTTTTTCTTTCATTAATCGAGGGGTACCAACAATTTTGTCCATGCGTGTATGTGATAAGGAATCACTTTTAAATTGATTTTAATTATTGAAGCTCATATGATAAGATAAGAAAAAACTTTATTGATCCCACAGTGGGGAAATTTGCACATTACTGCAGAACTATAGACATGAACTACCCCATTTGGGCATCGAGAATTGAGTATTGGTTGGAATGTTTTGATTCTCCTAGAATCGTTAAAATTTTTAATTTTCGATTCCTAGTTTTGATACCCAGTCCACTTACTGGAAGAAGAAGCTGCTGAAAACCAACAGAGAAAAACCAAGTGTGGTTTAACTTTAATAAAAGAATAAGATTATGTCGTGGAAAGGAGGGCGCACAACCAACACGATTAAACACCACTTAGCCTGTCTTTGATGCACTGCATGAGCCTTCGCTGACACTCGTGGGAAAGTAAAACAACAAAATACTTCTAATACCAATACTGAGGCAGCTAAGTTTTACTAGACCATAAAACTGTAACATCAGCTCAGTAACAGGTTTAAGGACCTTTTTAAAAACAAAGCTTTCTTGTGAAAGTGTGTACTCTGCAAAATTGTCCATCTAACCAGCAATCATACAGTTGGGTCCAAATCTATTTGGACACAATAACAGTTTTTTTTAACCTTTTTACTGAAACATCTTCAAGTTGTAGTTATTTAATGAACATAAACATAAAGTCCAGATTTTCAGCTTTCATTTGAGCTTCATCCACATTTAAATTGGATGAAGTGCTTTAATGGTCAAGTCCTTAACATGTGCCCACCCTGCTTTTAAAGGGACCATAAAGTAATTGACTCAAAGTGTATTTCATGGGCACATTGCAAAAATTGTCCATCTAACCAAGTCTTTCAATCTTACAATTGTCTTACTGAACTGGCAGATAATTTAATATAATTTGAGTCTGAATCTTAAATGAAGTGAAATAATCTGCCAGTGTTGTAATTGTGCTAGGTAAGACTTCTTGAAATAATGATGATGATTGTTGTTGTTGTTGTTATTATTATTGATAATTTTAAAGTGGTCTCAATTTTTTCCAGAGCTGTACAGTATATAAAAACATTTTAAGTTTAAAATGTAACAAGATTAAAACAACTTGTGCTAAAACCTAATCTTTAGGTCAGTTGTAAAACCAGGATTACAAACAATTCCGTTTTAAAGTAACTCTTGGGTTCAATTTGTGAGCTCTTTTTTTAAACATTTTTTAAATTTATTCTTAATAAAAAATTAGTGGAGTCATTGTTCTAGCTTGTGACTTTTGAAACTACTTGTTTTTCCTCTTCTGATTTTTAAGCAAATAATTGCTGAGCAAAATAACCTCTAAATTATATAATTGTCATACTTCAATCCAAATGACAGAATGAGTTTTTGTACATATGTCTAACTTTTACATTTCTGATGTTCTGTTTTCATATTTTTCTAAATAATTTGATGCAATATGCTGGGTTTTACATGTTTTGTGCAATTGTTGTAAATAATTTATACAGTATCCAATAAAATCGTCTCAACATCCTTCTTTGCACAGTACACAACAAAGTACTGTACAGTGTGTTAATCATTAAATATTTTATGTCTATGGCTTTTATAGCCTCTGATGATCCTGAAGCACATATATTATCTTTCTAGCTGCCACATTGAGACAGCAGAATATCTGTATCCAGTTTTGTTTTATTGTACCTGTTGGCAAAGAGTTTTGTAAACTGAACTAATCTTATTCACTTTCAGAAAGTCACAATTTGTATATACAACCAATTTAAGGCATTGGCATGGCATTAACTGCTGAATCCAGTCCTGTTTGTAAGAAAAATATCTCAAAAACCACAAAATGGTTTTCAGTGAAACTGTCAAATTAATGATTGACTGTACATCTACAACTGATAAACTTATGAGGTCAAGTTAAGATGGCCGCCACTGCTAGTTCACTAATAAACCAAAAATAGCTGATTGTCAATCTGAAGGTGCTAACAAATTATGCAAGTTATCAAAACATGTCTTGACATTAGTTTGTTGTTTAAAGGGGCAATATTATGTGTTTCTCAGGCATATATTTAAATACTATACCATAATAAAATATGTATTTCACCTTTAGTTGTTATTAAAATACTGTTTTTATGTTTAAATAGAAAATAAACTTATCTTCTCATCACTTCCTCCTCTAAACGCCTTGAAATTGGCCTCTGTCTCTTTAAGAACCACCCTCGCTTCCGTTTTGCCCATTTCAGTGTGGGGGTGGTAGTGGGGTGGGGTTTTGTGCTCGTGAGGGGGAGGGGGTGGGGCCGCTTTGATGCAGTTTACTGGGCATTTGAAAATACATTTCCTCAAAGGTATTTTTAATCTGAAAAGAGCTTCACTGAGTGAGAACTAATGTTGAGAGCTCAGCAGACAGTTAGGTTTMACTTTCACCCGAGAGTCTGCAGGAGTCATGGGCAGTGTGTGTGGGGAGGGTATGGGGGGGTGGGGGTGCTCCGCCACGAGGAACTCGGCTTAAAGACACGTCCCAGGGGTGTTTCTGGTCCCCACCTGTCGTTTTGCTCCTCAGCATGGCTGCCTAAAATTGCTGCAGGATTTCTCAAACATGCATGAACGAGTCAGAGCAAGGCTTTGGGCATGTTTTTTTATGAGAGTATAACATTATAACATGATATAAAACTCAAAAAAGTTGATTTTACATGATATTGCCCCTTTAACAAATTTAGCCTAAATTGACTACAGTCCAAAGCTCAGGCATGGAGTGTGATGCTAGGTTTTTAATTCAAGCTGGCTCCTCACTTAAAATTCCTGCAGAATAATTTCACAAAGTAGTCATTCATCCATCCATGTGGTTGTAGAAACCAAAGAAACAAATCTGTTTATTTTATTTCATTTTTTAAGTGTGATGCTTAAATTTACCAAAGTAAATGTGTTTTTTTAAAATCTTGCTCTAATGTAAGTAAATCATGGCATTTTTCCTTCTGTCAAGTTTACTCTCTATCCTGATAAATTCTGCAGATGTTTATGCAGCAGCCAAACGGTGGATGATTTCCAACAGATGCTCATTGCCTTCCTTAGTACAGAAATGTCACAAACTGCCCACTTCTTCTCTATAAACAAACACAGCTCTGCTTACTTAGTAACAAAGTCATTCTAGAGCAGCTGTAGATGATCACATTGTTGAAATGGTGTGCCTCAGAAAATTCTCCATGAAACTTCAGCTAATCTTTGATCTGGACTAAAATATCCCCTTTCAGATCAATGTTCAGTTCTTGAACCTGCGGCTTTTCTTCTGTGATTATACGGTTTTTTTTTTGTTTTTTTTTACTTTTCATTAGTAATGCTTTCACCTGCTACAGCATGTGGCTACTTTCTGTATTTTATAATCTTAAAGGGGCAATATTATGTGTTTCTTAGCCATACATTTAAATACTATACCATAATAAAGTATCTGTCACCTTTATCTGTTATTAAAATGCTTTTTTTATGTTTAAATAGAAAATAAACTTATCTTCTCATCACTTCCTCTAAACGCCTTGAAATTGGCCTCGGTCTCTTTAAGAACCACCTTCGCTTCTGTCCCGCCCATTTTGGTGG
>NW_013952849.1:217266-219866 GCF_001266775.1 Austrofundulus limnaeus | reverse complement strand
GAGCTTCACTGAGTGAGCAGTAGTGTTAAGAGCAGCAGACAGTTAGGTTTCACTTTCACCCGAGAGCCTGCAGGAGTCATGGGCGTGGTGTGTGGGGAGGGGGGGTGTGCTCTGCCATGAGAAAGTTCGACTCAAAGACACGTCCCAGGGGTGTTTCTGGTCCCCACCTGTCGTTTTGCTCCTCAGCATGGCTTCATAAAAACTCTGCAGGATTTCTCAAACATGCATGAAAGAGTCAGAGCAAGGCTTTGGACATGTTTTTAATGAGAGTATAACATTATAACATGATATAAAACTCAAAAAAGTTGATTTTACATGATATTACCCCTTTAAGATTGGGACTAAAGTGTTCAGAAATTGTTTATTACCTTTGGTTAATATTTTATTATTATATTGAAGATTAAGTTTTCTTATCTACATTGACCATCTGGTTTGTTTTCAGCAACAACTGGATGACAGGTGCAAAATTAGTGAGCATAAAAAGGAAGTTAAAGTTAATATTTCATGAGAGGAGCGGGCCCTGGTCAGGTTCCTGCACCTAACCTTTAAATTCCACCAAATAACTCAGCAGCTCAGCCATTTCTACAGATATTGATGTAAACTTTGGTGTGGTGTTAGCTGAGCACCGTCCCCAACACAGTCTTTGAGCACTACTCATTGTGCAACATCTTTGCTTACAACTTTAACATTAGTTGTTGGGATTGGATTATACCTTTGTTTTTCAGCAAAATATCATGAATCACTTGGCAGATTTTCTTTTATTTATTAAACTTTCAGAAGGCAATTATTAGCTTCATATTTACAACTACATGACTTTAGTAGTCAACCCAATTCAAGATGGCTTCACAGCTAATCCACAGCATACACTTAGTCATTTTCACAAACACTGAGGTAATATTTAGTGTGGTAGTAGCTGAGAGTCATACACAACACACCGAGTGCTAACTGGTTCATGATTGTTCATATTGTTACTTTTTAAGGTTTGTTTAAAAAGGTTACACCTGTCATTTCTCAACATAAAATGATGGTTCTAGAATGGACTCCAGAATGAAAGGCGGCAGGTGGCGTGCAGTCCTTGAGGGAATGCTAGGCCTTTTTTTTCAAATATTACTGATGAATTTGTAGTTGTTTAACAAATGTTTACCTTTTTATCACCTAGAAGGCAGCAGCTTTAAGAGGACAGACTCTGTCTTTGTCCATTCATGGTTGTCTGACTCAGGGCTCTAGAGTGCGACCAGATTTCCTAATAGTGCGACTAAAAAAAATGTCCGGTCGCACTGGTGCGACCGAGGGGGAGGGGGAGCGGTCGCCCGCTGAAACTAAAAGTTTTCATCATGTTACATAAAAATAATCCAGCAGTATCGATGGTCGCCCACCGACAGTTTCATCTCTCCTAATAACACAGCGCTCTGCTCCACACCTCCTGCACACACACGTTTGTTGTTCTATCCTCATGGGGACTTTGCATTGGCTTCCATTCATTTCCCCGTCAATTCTATAGCCAACCATAACCTCCCAGGTAGACTACACACCTGACCCAAACCCTAACCTCACCTGGTTGTGTGTACCGGGGGAAATGGTCAATAACTCCCCACCATGAAGCAAAAATCTGTACACACACGCGTGCTAACACGCATAGCAAAGCAACCTGAGTTTTTTTTTTTAAACCCAGATCGGAGTCTGAAAAACATTTCTTTCTTGTTGATGAAAACAAGATGTGGACGGTTGCTCGCTCGTCCATCTTGTCAGTTTAACAGTCGGGGTCTGAGCGCTGCAGATCATTTCAGCAGCATGAGGAAGCTCACCTGTATGGCAGGCCACTTTTGCACTTAATCGACTTCACCACAGTTACATTCCAAGTATCTGAAACAGGTTCTTCTGGGTCTCAGGAGGATAAAACTAGACACATTAGATATTTAAGTGAAATAATATAAGATAATAAGATTCAACTAATGATGAAATGGCAGACTTTTATGTGTTATTTAAAAAAAATCTACACAATCTTTTAATAAATATCAGTAATATTTCTGTTATTAATCATTATTCTCTGTTCATCATTCTGGTTTATCCAAGGCCAAAGATCATAGGGTCAAACTACAGGAGTTGTCCGTCTGAGGGGCAGGTGTAATCTAAAAGACAAAACCATGAAATGTTAAAGATGTTTATAAAATGTTCAACCTTAAACATTTGCATTTAGAATTTAGCATTTCTTTCATCTCATTTATCTTAATGTTTAATTTAAAATTTCAGGTCATAGAATCACTTTAAAATGGCTTTTCAGTAAGTTACATGTCTACAATTCTGGTTCAAATACAGAACTTTATTTTTGCTAGATTGTTAACAAATTATTTGTGAGTTAATATTGCTTTAATGGACAATGATTTTTAAAAAGTGAACCATTAAAACATCAATGTTAAATGTGATGTGTTTGCAAATTTGGGTGCACCTAAGGAAAAATGTTAGGCGCCCTGGTGCAACCAGTGCAAAAAGTTATTCTAGAGCCCTGCACTGCTGCCTTGGAGCAGACTGACAAGAAGTGAAGCTGTCACTCAAATGGCATCACCAAACCCTCTGACCACCATCAGCGGGCAAGGCGGGTG
>NW_013952849.1:214787-217045 GCF_001266775.1 Austrofundulus limnaeus | reverse complement strand
TGTGGGCATGGCGGGGAGTCGAACCTAAGACTTTCGGGTCCCAAGCCGGCTGCTCTACCACTACACCACAGCCGCCCCTGTATGGGTATGTGTATTTTTTTTTATATGCCTTCCATGTATTTATCCATTTATTTTTCAGGTGAGCGGACAGATGTTGGGTGTGTGGTCCTGTGTTTTGTTGGTGTATATTTAATATAATCCTAATCGCTATTTCAGTCTTTCTATCTTTCCAATTACTCCTCTCTGTTTTTCTCTCTCTCTATTTAAAAAAAAAAAAAAAAAAAAGTGAGGCGCACCGGTGCAACCAGTGCAAAAAGTTAGTCTAGAGCCCTGAGACTGAATGATCTGTGTCACCTGGTCAAATCATTTACAGCTGAGTTTCCCTGGCCAAACAAACATTACTTGCAAAGAGCCGTCTATTTTAGTGACTATGCTGTCACACTTTTGCGTGAGATGGTTCTTTGCATTGTTTTTGTGACTGACTGTCTTTTTCGAACATAGTGGCTCGACAGGCTCTAAGATCCCAGAAAGAACATTGCTTTGGAGGAAGAACATTTTGAGGAATCCTGAGTAACAACCTTTTCCAGGGCAGGGTTTGTGTTTCAGCAAACCAATTACCTCTGTGCATAGAACCAGGAAAAAGCATCGGGTTGCTTGTGTCTTTTAGAAACTTTCCACTGAAGAGGGCTGGTTCTAGAGCTGGTTCTTTAATAAAATTGTTTTCCACAGCCAGAAAACCAAATCAGAACCATGTCCATATGTCCCACTGAACTCTCTCTCTCACTGTTTCATTATGAGTTTCTGTAGAGGATCTCAACAGATCACATGGTTTGTGTCAATATTCCTGCAAACAGTTGTTGATATCATTTAGTTTACTTCATAAACACAGCTTTGATAGCAGTCTGCTGATGGTAATTTCTGATCATATTTATGAATGTTGCTGCGAATGAGATGCATAACGTTTAACACGAGCCACAAATGCCAGCTGGTGAAATTAAGAGCTAAAATTATTTACAAATGTTGCTTCAAACAGTGTTTACCAAGTCAACTGACACCAGTGACTGACTTACATTTTCTACATGACTGATTTATTATTTATTTAGAAATAATTATTAATTTATTTATTATTTTATATTATTCATTTAGAAATAATTATTTAGAAAAAAACTACAAAAGGATAAAGACTTGAGTTTGTTATTTCACTGCTAATTTTACTTTTCAATTATGCTCAAGTGAAATAGATGGTAATTGAAGACAGAGTTGAACTGAAACACTCACATTTTCATCAGTTGTTGGTCTCCATAAGCCTGATTCCTGTTCCTGACAAAAGTTAAACTTCTTATCTAGTCCAGCAAACCATTGGCACATGTTTAAGTTCAATTCAGTTTATTTATATAGCGCCAAGTCACGGCACATCATCTCAGGGCACTGTACACAAAAAAATAAAATAAAATAAAATAAATCTAAATAGAGCTGCAGCTAACAATTATTTTAGTAATCGATTATTCTACCAATTATTCTGACAATTAAGTAATTGGATATAAAAAAATTGTCATACTCTGCAGTAATTACTTAAGCTTATTTTATGAGAAATACAATTATTTAATATTGTGGTGGGGTAATATACACCTGCTGATGACCCTGCTACAATCAAAGTAAAATTACACCAGTTGTATTAATTAATGCATTTTAAGCTCCAGTTTCTTATATTTATTTATGTAAGGTTTGAGGAGGCATTAATTAAAAGCACTCTGTCATTTAATCATTTTTAACCATCAAAGAAAAATCTAAATGATGTAAATTCATTGTTATGGATTGAAAAACTGGATGTCGTTTTTCTTTTCTTTATTTTGGTTAGAAATTCAACTGGTTAAAATAAAATGGGTAATTTAAACATTTGGGTATTGCAATTTAGTTTTGTAGAGTTCACTTTTTAATTGTAACAAAAATTCATATTTTTATGACTGTTATTAGGTTGGTGCAGGGTTCCCATTTAGGCAATAAAAGATTAAGTCTTGACTGCTTAGCTACAAACAAATACAGTAGTAATGAAGGCTAAAATCATAACAAACAGCAGCAAATAATTCAAAAAATCCAACTATCTTCTATAAATTAGGGCTGTGAAATTAATCGAGTTAACTCTAATTTTAGTGCTGCGGGGGTATAGATTAAAATTTTTAATCACAATTAAAATTTACAATCACTTTACTATGGCTGAATATATAGGTTTGTATATTACAATGCACTCAGTGCATGCC
>NW_013952849.1:208794-214566 GCF_001266775.1 Austrofundulus limnaeus | reverse complement strand
GTAAATGAACTCCCAAACCCTGCAGTCCAAAGTATGAGCATCAACACAATGGTTAGTTTGATCAATTCAATTCAATTCAGTTTATATAAATAGCACCAAATCATAACAATTGTTGTCTTAGGGCACCGTACACAAAAAAACAATAAATCTAAAGAAGCCAGCAGACTGTGTTAAATCACTTCATCACAATCTCCTATCCTGAGCAGCTCACTGGGGACAGTGGAGAGGAAAAACTCCCTTTATCAGGCAGCAGAACCAGGCTCAGGACAGGAGACCATCTGCCTCGACCGGCTGGTTGGAGGACAGGAAAGAGACACAGACAAACACAGAAGAACTGGTCCAGGACTGGTCCAGGTGCACCTTCTTCTGGAAGAGAGACAAAGAAAACATGTTATTGATAGAAATAATTATAACAAACATGTAGAGAAGAGAGACTAAAGACAACAGCAGAGTGAGGAAATGTGCTCAGTTTGTGCTCCAGCAGTCTAAACCTATAGCATCATAACTAAGGAATAATTCAGGAAACCTAAGTCTAACTATAGGATTTATCAAAAAGGAAAGTCTTCAGGCTAATCTTAAAAGTAGACACAGTGTCAGCCTCACGGACAGAAACTGGAAGTTGGTTCCACAAGAGAGGAGCTTGATAACTGAAAGCTCTGCCTCCCATTCTACTTTTAGAAACTCCAGGAACCACAAGTAAACCTGCAGTCTGAGAGTGAAGTGCTCTGTTAGGAAAGTATGGAACAATAAGATGTTTAATATATGATGGAGCTTGGTTGTTAAGAGCTTTGTATGTTAGGAGTAATATTTTCTGTTCTGAATTTCACAGAGAGCCAGTGGAGAGAAGCTAAAACTGGAGAAATATGATCTCATTAAAACTCTAGCAGCAGTATTTTGGATTAACTGAAGACTTCTTAAAGAGATTTTTAGACATCCAGATAATAAAGAATTACAGTAATCCAGTCTAGACGTGATAAATGCATGAATCAGTTTTTCTGTATCATTTTTGGACAAGATGTTGCACCAAGGTTCTTTACATTAGAACTGGAGGCCAGAGTAATGCCATCCAGAGGAGGTGAAAGGCTGCAAAGTTGATCCTTAAGGTGTTCAGGTTCAAAAACCATAATCTCTGTCTTATCTGAGTTTAGAAGCTGAAAATTAAGTCATCAAAGTTTTTATGTCTTAAATGTCAAGTATCTGGTTGGATTTGTCAGGTTTCATGGATAAATATAACTCAGTATCATCAGCATAACAAAGGAAATATATCCCATGCTGTCAGACATTACATGTTCTTTCAGGACCTGCTTGTGCATCAGTGTTTGCTACTGTCTGATAATCTTTAACTCCGTCTGTGTGCAGAGATTCAGACAGTGTTGTGTTCTTAAGGAGGCACCCAGCAACAGGAACATCCCGTGTCACTGTTCACTTTGAAGCTAAGAGGATTAACTCAATCTGGTTAAGACTCTTTTCACTCCTACAGTTGATTTACAATCTGTTGCTGAGGTTTGACTCTTCCTTTTCTTGTCTGTAGTGGGTGCATCTCTGAATGTAATCTATAGCTTAGTCAAAGTGACACAGGAGACCAAATTTTTTGATACCTCAACAAAATGTTTCTTGGTCAAAATGTAACTACTGGTCACCATTCGTCTTCAGATGAAATGAAGGTAAGAGATAGCAGCAGTTGATTCCAGTTGAGACATAGGAGGATCCTAAAATTGAAATTTTGTTTATTATATATATATATATATATAAAACCAAGAATAATACCAAGAAGTCTTCCTTTTTAAAGAAATCCACAGTATTTATTTTATGGATTATGATCAAAACTGTGAATGAACACTTATTTTTTATTTTAAAGTCTTTTAAAACCATTTCTGAAAATTAACTGCTACCCTTCACAACAAAGTGTGTGAATTTTTCGTGCTCAGGATTTGTTAGATAACTCACGGCTACTATGCTAAAATGGAACTGTGTATAACAAGAAATATGTTGTGAAATTTATTGAACACAAAATAACTATAAGCAGTGGCAGCCATCTTGAATTGTTGGCCAGTTGTGGATGTATATCTGATTATTTGAGATTTTATGAAAATCTGCATTGTGCTTCATGAGAACGCATGCAAAAACATGTTTTATCATGGCTGATAATAATAATAACAATAATAATATTAATAATAATAGCAATATTATTATTATTATTATTGTTATAATAATTATTATTATTATGTGACAAAATTTAAAGTTGCTTTCATCAGAGATTTAATCAATCTTGCTAGAGATCAGTTTGGTTTTATTTTCATCTTTTTTTACTTCAGTCTTGGGTTTTTCATGGCAGAAATCCCATCTGGACATGTTGAACAGAATATAATGAGTTGTTCTCCGTGCTGGGACCCATCAGTGTAGCTGATTTTATGAAATTCATACAGAAAGTCTCTAAGGCCCTCAGCAGGAAAAAGAGGTTATTTGGTGGGAAAAATGATTCATGCTTTATTTCTTTCCAGTGCTGAAGATAATAAATCTGGACATGGATGGTTGTATGACAGTGCAGAAGGAATGGACTGCTGTTTACTTTAGGTTTTATCAACACAGGAAGCTCAATTCTCAAGTGAGAGCATACCAAGTTCAAACATAAATGGGATTTTTCCTTCTTTCTTGGTTTTAGCTCATATATCGCCCGCTGCTGAAGCTGTTTTTGACTCTGTCGGTATGTTTTTATCTGTACTGTAGGCAAAATCTTTCGTTAATCCGTGAGTGCATGTAGTCATTTGATGAATGTCTATAACTGATTAAATATCATTTTGTTACATTTGAAGATGGCTGCCACAGCCAAGCAACCTTACAAATCCTGAACTCAAGTTTGATGTCATGGTAGGTGAGATAAATCTGTAACACCTGTTCTTAGCTGACCAAGAATCTGTTTTTAAACATTATCAATAACTTGGTGTACTCTGTTTAGTAGCAAAATATCTCATGAACCACTACAAAAAATAATTAACATTTTTACAAAAGATAAGATTTTTGAGCGATAAGACAATTTAAGGCGAGCGTCAAAGCCATCTGAACTTACAAAACACACAAATGGCTGCAACTCGTAATTTTGTAAATATCGAACAAAAAATTGTTGATTTGTACACTAGCATCATCCTCAACAGAAACTCTTATTTAACTATTTATGTGGCTTCTAATGTTGGTGATATAGAACAAAAGATTGAATATATATGAAAACACTTCTTCCTTAGTTTTGATATATTTTATAGAATTATCAAATGTTTTTCCTCCCTTTTTATCCTTTTTTTTAATGTTATTGTCTATTATTCATGATCAAATTAGAAATTTAGTACAGAAAGCTGTGTACTTGTCTGCTTATTTTATTTTACAGTTCAAATAAAAATATTCCTGTTTATGGCAGGGGTGGATGTGGGTGCAGGAGGCATCTGTCTCTGATTTATTTATTAGACAAACTGTTTTTACGGGACACAACATTGACCCGTGTGAAAAATGTCTGCACAAAAAAGCATCAACATTGGGAACAAAAATTACCCAGGTTTTTTTTCCTCATAAATTGTAATGCTAATTGTAGATTTGCGCTGTTAGATATTCAGGAAACAAATGTCCACCACACAAATTTATTCTCAGGAGCCATCCCTGCCTTAAAGCAACTTAATCATTACTGTTTGAAGTTGATCCAATATAAGTTTGCCAGCATATATGACATGAACCAACGCGAAAGTGTCTTTTTTATTTTACAGATATTGTTCTAAAATTTGTGATATTAAGTGGTTAGTATAAACCATTAAAATCTGAGCAATGAGACATCTCAAGATCTCAGAAGACTGTGTCATTCACAAGGTTTGACCAAACTTTGACAGTTTTCAACAAAAGATCATTTCAAATGAAAGACATCAGTTAAAATGCATTCCTTCAAGGAACAGTAGGCCTTTTAATAAAATGAGCAGTGGTGGGCACCAGCCCGCTAAAGCGCAAATCCGCTAATTGTGGACCTAAAAATTTTGTTTGCGCTTTAGCGATCTTACTAATTTTTATAATTCATAAGCGGGTTTGCGTTTTCTAAAATTAAAATGCAGTACCACTAATAACTAATTATCTACCAGTCATCATTATCTTGAACAGCGGTATGGCTGTCAATGAATCACAACACACGTGATCTATCCAACAGCACCCCTCCCAGATAAACACATTTATTGGAAAGGTATACATCCTGCTGACTGTTGCTTTGGGTCATTGTTCTGATTTCCCACAATGCTTTGTGTCTGCTTACATAGCAGGAAGGCAGTGTTTAGAACTCCCTGCCCCAGCAAAAACAGTTAACGTTTGTAATCCATAGTAAAATTTTGTATGTTTTGATTTATTTTACTTTACAATCAGAGCTACTTTAAAAAAAGTTTAAACGCTGGAGCTCAATACTTGACGTAATTGGTCGAAGCAACGGGGTTAGAGACTCAGAAATGATTTAAAGATGTTATGCTGATGAAGACAGACATCTAGTGGTCAACTGGAGCAACTACATGGAAAACTTTAAAATCCAAGCTCTTATTTTGAAGTGAAGATAGATTCCTGTTCTCCGTGCTTTCGTTTCACATCACAAATCAAATCCGTCATGTACCCAGAATGCGTCGCTTCAGTTTTCCAATAAACAGTTTTAAAATTACTTTATTGATGCTTCTTTTTTTTGATCAAAGTCTTTTTATTATTTTTTGACACAAACTACAGAAAAAAACCCAAACAAGAACACAAAACAAAACACACACACCCAAAATCCCTCCCATCCCTCCCCTCCTATACCGGATCTACTGCAACAACATAAAACCATCTTGTATTCATAAATCAGTGATATAATGAACAGGTTTGTGTACATGAAACAATATTTGACCTTTACACAAAAAATTATTGATGCTTCTTTAATGAAAAATCTACAACAAACAAAAGAAAAAGACAAAGAAGCAGCCGAGCTAGCAATCCTCAACAATTTTTTTAATTTTCACACCTGGAGCTAAAGGTCTGTTTCAGGAACTCACATCCCCAGCAATCAGCACTTGTAGGATTAAGTTGTAAAATAGTTCATACACCTGCAGTTGGCAGTGTTGTACATACTCTATATTGTACATGAATTATGGCCAGCTAGTAAGTGTCAAATTGAACTTGCGCTTTAAAATTAGCTTCCACTATTTTTTCTATGGCATAAGCACTTTTGAAGTTGCGGAGCTAATTTTTGGATTAGTGCTGCCCACCACTGTAAATGAGGTTTTAAAACATGGCTCAGAGAGAGGTTGTAGGATTGCATCCTGGCCTGGAGACTTTGTGTGATGTTTACGTGTTCTCTCATTGCAGACGTGGGTTTTCTCTGGGTACCCTGATTTCCTCCTGCAGACCAAAAACATGCTATTAAGGTTTACTGGTAGCTCTAAATTGTCCCCAGTTGCAGGTGAGAGTGAATGTTTGTCTCCATGTGTTCTTGTCATGTACTTGCGACCTGTCTTCCATAGTGACTGTTGGAGATGGATACTGGCTCCCCGCAATCCAGAAAAGAGAAGGGAGTAAAGAAAATGGATGCATGGATGAAAATGTAAACACCAAATCTCTGGTACACAATTATTTGAAAGTTGTTTCTCTTTATGAGTAAATACTTGACTTCTCAGATCAGAGCAGGAGAAGGAGGACTGGAAGCATTCCTCAGAGATTTTGGTCCATATTGACATGATGGCATCACACAGTTGCCGCAGATTTGTCGGCTGCACATCCATGATGCGAATC
>NW_013952849.1:205355-208032 GCF_001266775.1 Austrofundulus limnaeus | reverse complement strand
CAAATCACCTTTCTCCCCCATACTGATGCTCAGTTTGAACTGCAGGAGATTGTCCTGAGCACTGAGTTGCCGCCATGTGATTGGCTGATTAGAAATTAAGTGTTAACGAGCAGTTGGACAGGTGTACCTAATAAAGTGGCCGGTGAGTGTATGTCTGAAAAACATAATATTGCCCCTTTTAAAGAAGTCAAGCATTCCTTAGGGGAATGCATATCTTTGAGTTTTAAGCTGAAACCATTTTATGTTGATCATTTCTGAATGAATCTGAACATTTTTACATGTTTTTTATTTGCTCAGGTTTCAATATTTTCCTTCAAGTAGCTTGTAACTGTTTCACATGAAGCTTTAGGAACAGAAAAATAAGATTTCAGTTGCGTTTCAACTCATAAATTTTCAATTCAATTCAGTTTATTCATATAGTCCCAAGTCACAACAGCTGTTGTCTCAGGGCACTGTACATGAAAAAAAACAAACAATAAATCTAAAGAAGCCAGGAGACTGCGCCAAATCTTTGCTTTTTCACAGTCTCCCATCCCAAATTTTATATTTAAATAGTTTATTTTTTTGTATTTTTTAAATTTTATATAGAATTTCTTTTGTTTTAAAAAAACAAATAAACTTATGAAAAAAATCTCCATAAGAAGATGGATCCTCTTCAGCTGATTGTTCATCACAGCTGTTTTTATGAAACATTATGTCATTCTGCTTCCCAATGAAAAGTAAAATAAACTTTAAACCTACACCATTATGGAACACATCAAAATGCACATGGGTCTGCTCCCTCTCTGTAGCAGACAAAGTTTCTTCATCACAATCAAACACTAAACTGAGTTAATGCAACCCATTGTAAATGGAGGTCAGACTTATTATCATGTTACTTTCAAGTGTCTAATATTAAATACTGGAAGAGAGAAAATAGAGGAATACACTGTTTTGTTTTGTTCTGTTTTTTTTTGGGGGGGGATGACACATTAATTTCATGTTGAATTTAACTAGTGAATTATCATTTAGAGTATAATATTTTTGAGATGCACCTGTAAGTTAAACATCCATGTCTTTTTTTTTTAAGGTAAATTCTGACATCTTTTGAGATTTAACTGGCAGCTGGTTAAAGGATGGGTCTGTTATTGGGAAGTATTCAGTGCCAAGGCTGTAAAGGAGGGTCATAGGGCGATGACACGGAGCGAAGCCACTGGTGACAGGTGAACACTGTCAGGTGTTTACACTCAGGACAAAGTTCAGGGAAAACTGGAAGTTCTACAGAAAACAGGTCATGGTACAAGAGGCAGTGTGCTCATCTCTTTGTATTAGCTGTGAAGTTGTAATGGACATTTTAAATGGTAAATGACTTCACAGACCAAAAAATGACTGTTAGGCTAATTGATGACCAAAGTGTTTCTAGTTGTGAGTGAGAGATTGAATGGTTGTCTCGTTTGTCTGTGTCCCTGTAATGGACTTGCGACCTGTCCAGGGTGTACCCCACCCCTCACACAGTGATTGCTGGGTATGGACACCAGTGACCCCCCGTGACCCTGAAAGGAAGAGGCGGGTATAGATGAGAAATTGATATCATCATAGTACACATCTACAACTGATTATTTTGTGGAGTCAGTCCATTTCAAGATGGATGTCGCATCTCATTATCCTTATCCAAAAATATAGACAAATGTGCAGGTGATGACCTAAAATAGGGTTGGGCATTATTGGCAAAAACATTAATCACGATTAATTGTGATATTTTGCCGATAATGATTAATTTGACGATTAATCCCCTGGAATCCCTGGACACCCTTATTTCGTAGTCACATGACCAATTTAGTGAGAAAGATTTGATCTTTGTAAAGAAAATTGTTCCAAATTGTGTGAAAATTACAGATTTCAGGCTATAGACTACATCATATTTTAAATTGTGTTGATAGATAAATAAATTACAGAACTTTTTTTTTTTTTTTTTTAAATGTTCGTCATATTGGAAGTGGAGAGGAGCACCGAGCAAACTCTGCCTGGTGGCATTAATCGTATTAATCGTCAAGTGCCAAAAAGTAATCGATTGTTTTTCTGACGATTAATTGCACACGATACGATTATGCCCAACCCTAACCTAAAATGTGGTGTGGTAGTTGAGTTATTCACAACACATGTCCAAAACAACTGCAACTCCATCATTTCTCACCATATAATGATCTTCATTTAAACTCTGGCATGAGTGGTGGCTGGTGATGAGCATTACCTCAAAGACTGAGGTTTTTAATTCAAGTTTTCATCAGGGGTTATAAAGCTTGGCTTTGTGCTTCTGTTGCTTGTGATTATTAACAGAAAAACCTTTTCATTTACTTTGAAAACGGTTCAGTTACTAAGTATTCTGTATTTATTTTATTGTATTGCTAATGTTCACTTTCAATTCCGTCGCATATTGAATGTTTTATCCAGACACATTCAGGTTTGCCTTTTCAACTTTAAAAAAATGGAAGCTGGATGACATTACATTTCAATGGGTTTGGACCAAGGAGGTTCTATAGAACTGGAGTGCGCAAAAACCACGTGACTGTGTGATTGGCTGGTGAAGCTAATGGCTAACGAGAGTTTGGATTTCCCATTACTGTACATGTTGACAACAGAGCAGAAAAAAACAGACTGACGATGTAGAAATCATTATATCTAATAATAATAATAATAC
>NW_013952849.1:199578-201930 GCF_001266775.1 Austrofundulus limnaeus | reverse complement strand
TATTAATATTAGTCGATATTAATTAGGTTAAATATGAGAAGTTATGTTGGAGTATCTTCTATATTTTTCTGGTATAAATCTGCTGTTTTACATGATTGTTGAATGAAATTAACATAATTATTAATTTATTGTAAAAACATGACAGATAATGTGTGAAACAGATCCAGTTCAGCTGCTGTTTATCTATTAGTTTCTATGGAGGCTGTGAGCTGTTGACATTTCAGACGCCATTTCTGCTCCTCCATGCTGTCACAGACTAACAGTGTACGGTATGGGCGGGGCTTAGTCTAGTGATCTTTGTATTTAGGTCTATGGTTTGTACTAATTGCTGTTACACTGATTTATTATATTAAAGCCTATTTGTCTTGAAGTGGCGCCTGGTCTTGGTAATAAAAATATAAATACTTTTGAACTCCTTTCACCCTCTAACTCTCATGGATACTTGTTTTTTTTATTATAAGCAGATTAAACTAATACTCATATGATGAAGGGAGATGTTATAAGTCATTTCTGGTGTACTTTCATTCCTAACACCGATTTGAAGATTGAGAATTTTTAACACAGAGCGTTTAGACTTTTCCAACAAACATTTCTTTTGAACTGCGTTTTCCAGCTGTTCATCACATCATGTTATTCTCAGAAGGAAGTGATGAAGTAACAATAGCGGGGAGAGGAATCCATCAAACAAGGGACAGCTCTAACTGGAAGGAGGTGTAGCTTGTCTTAAAGTATGGGGTCTCTCTTCCTGTTTCACTGTAAACATTGTGCACATTTTGTCTTAGCAACCATTAAAGATCTTAACACCCCTTGCCCCCTGTTATTTAAAGTCTCATCTATCAGAGAAAAAATATCTCTCCACAGAATCTGCAAAAGAGAAATGATGTCCTGCTGTCTGATTGTCACCTGGTAAAACCTTGTTAATTAAAAGAAAACATTCTTTACAAAGTGTTAGAGTGGTTGAGAAGGTATCAGGAATAAAACCGAAGCTGTTGACTTTTTGTGTGTGGTTTTGATAGCTCAGCCAGTCTAGTTTGGCATAAACTACATGTAAGAATATCAATACCACAGAGTTTTTCTTGGCGCAGACTCAAAGTACCAGTATTTATTACACAACTGTGGTGAATGTTTCTGTGCACAGCCTTGCATGTGGAGTTGAAGGCAATTTATTTTCTTCCAGCTTTGTCTCTTCG
Source organism: Austrofundulus limnaeus (assembly GCF_001266775.1). Classification (NCBI taxonomy): domain Eukaryota; kingdom Metazoa; phylum Chordata; class Actinopteri; order Cyprinodontiformes; family Rivulidae; genus Austrofundulus; species Austrofundulus limnaeus. The sequence goes on along the minus strand of NW_013952849.1, from coordinate 200,740 downwards.
TAGGTGCAGCTCCTGTACTGAACAAGTCTCCTGAGTGGTTTTCTACATTGTGTGTTTTTAGTCTTTGTTAGCTGGTCATGTTTGATGATCCACTCTTTATTAAATGTATGCTCTGCCTTCTGCATCGTCAGACTTTTTGATTTTATTGAAACATCTGTTTATTATTTGTGCAGCATTAATACAATATAAAGTCATATTCCTAAATGTTTTCTTTTAACATCACATTCTCAGGATTTATCACAGCCTGGCCACGTTTTTTTGGAAATGTAATGTCTAGCATCAGAATGCTACACTACAGTCTCACACAGTAATAACTGTTTATATTTTTGCACAGCCACATTAATGTAACACCAAAGACTCACACATGCATTTCCTCCTTTTTACTTCAGCTTATCATGTTTGAGTGCAGTCTGCTATAAATTCAGCTGTTTGCTGTCTGCTGTGGCAACAAATCCTTGTTGCTACTGCACACTGTAAAACAAGCCGAGGGTGAGAAAGAAGATGAGAAAAGGGCAAGAGGGGCAGGTCAGGTTTGATGCTGCACTCAGGAACCCTGCTGGAAATAGAGAGGAATGGTGGGTGAAAGGGCACTGGCTGCTGCCAAAACTGAAATGGTGGGCTGTTTTCTGTGGACACAGAAACTGAACTGTCTGGTTGACTTCAGGGCTTTCTGTGTAATCGAATGTGTTGGCTGAGGCACACTCATATCAACAACGTTTTTAATTGGAAGAAATCTTGGATTTTACAGCGGGTAAAATAAGTATTGAACACGTCAACATTTTTCTCAGTAAATATATTACTAGAGGTGCTAATGACATGAAATTTTCACCAGATGTTGGTAACAACCTAAGTGATCCATACATACAAAGAAATCAAACCATAAATGTCCAGAAATGAAGTTATTTGTAATAATTTACTGAGAAAAATGGTGACGTGTTCAATACTTATTTTACCCACTGTATATTGAGCACAAAATGTAAGGAATTGTGTGTCCAGTAGATTATTTTTTGTTGTAACAATGCTTTTTGGCAATAAATTGTTGGAAAGCCTGTTAATTTTCCTTTTAAATGTTGATGTTTTAAATGTTGTTGTAGATTTATAAGGAAAATGATTTCAAAGGAAGAGCAGTCGAGCTAACAACGTGGGTTGTGCACATAAAAAA
>NW_013952849.1:196320-198657 GCF_001266775.1 Austrofundulus limnaeus | reverse complement strand
GTTCAATCCTTTTCCCTGTACCATTCCACATTATTACAAATAACTTCATTTCTGGACATTTATGGTTTGATTTCTTTGTATGTATGGATCACTTAGGTTGTTACCGACATCTGGTGAAAATTTCATGTCATTAGCACCTCTAGTAATATATTTACTGAGAAAAATTGTGACGTGTTCAATACTCATTTTACCTGCTGTATATCTCTATTAAAGATACTGTGCTTGTTTTACAATTTTTTGAAATGTAGATGGCATGATGTGTGCATAGATTTACAGATAATCCTGATAATAACAGGTTAACTACAGCAGCTAATTTAATAAATAAATAAATAATGGATATGCACAGCTTTAGCAGCCTGCAGTATTTTTACTGGCTCTTTGTTGTGGTGCTTCATGGAAAAAGGCAAAGGTATAAAGAAGTCTTAGATCTTTTAGTTTATCTGGCTTCAGGTTGTCAGCTTGCACATTATGTTGCCTTTGCAGGAGTTTAAGCAAACTGTAAAAACATGTCGTTTTTGCACAATGTTCTTTTATAAAGTAGACATTTTTTGCATTCAGCAATGCAGACTTAAAACGCGTGGTTCAACTGCACTGTGTCTTTGTATTTTCGAGTCTGTGCAGCACATCATCTCAGCTGAGTGGAAAGTTTGATCAAAGATGTGATCTGCCTAACGTACGACACCAGTCATCAAGACCCACTCAACATTTCCTCTTTCAGTTTAGTTTCAGTTCACTGGTATGTTGCAACCCACTGGCAGGAAAGTCAATCAAAAGTGAAAATTATTGAGAAATAGAGCCCTTTTTAATGAAATAATTAGTTTCCTTTTTGATGTAGAAACACAGCTAAGAGACGTTTGTAAGTTCATTACCACATTTTCTCATATTGGTAGATTGAATCTGTTTTTCTAAGTTTAAATAACACACGAGAACACCACTGATTCTCTCACAGTAAAACTCTAATCTGCTTACAGTGTTTGTATTTCAGATTTCAGATTACATAACCACCGTCCACTTCTTGTTTCACTTGTAATTAATCTATATTTTACCTTAAACACCAGGATCATTTCTCACCAGCTGTTCACAAGGTCAGTGTTGGTTTTATTCAAGATTCAAGTAGTTTAATTGTCAATACTTCATATGTGCAGCACATACAGAGAATTGAAATAACGTTACTCTCCTTCCCAGTTACAACAATAAACAAGTAATCAGCTGAAATTGCACAATCCAATAACATTGTAAATAAACAAAAAAATTATTACATCTGTTCTAGTTTTTACTACAGTGGGTTGTAAATGTATTCACCTCCTCTTTAGTATTCTGCTTTGTTGCTCTGAAACCAAAAAAAACCCACACATACACACACACAAAAAAAGAATCCAAAACTGAAAGTATACAACTTTTTCCACCCCCACACAACCTTTTAGCCACCATAACCAAGCTGCCATTTCTTTAAATAAAACATGTGCCACTTAAATCCAACAGTCTTTCATTTAAACCAGTCACAGTTGGACTGAGTTCTGGACTTTGACTGGACCATTTCAGGATATTTACCTGTTTGTCCTTAAATCACCAGAATTAGCGGCGAGTTCAGCGAATACTGCTTTCAGTTGAAAGCCCTAAAGGTCAGCTTTAGCCATATCTAACTCAAACACAGTTTTCCACATGTTGGGGAAATTATTTTATGTGCCTTTTGGCAAATTCCATTGAGTCTGATGGTTTTTTATTATGTTTTTTTTAAAACAATGTACTTTTTCTGCAGTTTCTAGTGCTCTCAAATAGAGATCGACCGATGCAGGTTTTTGAAGGCCGATACAGAATTTATTTTTGACATCTGTCTAGCCGAAACGCCGGTACGTGCAGCCAAAATTTTTTGGCCGACTCTCGAAGCCGATACTGCTTTTTCTTTCTCCATTAACATGATAAAAATAAGAATGATAACAAATGTTACACAGGTCTCAATTTAAAACAAAACAAACAAACAAAAACATTTATTAACTGAGCCTTGTCTGGTGCAGGCTGCCTCACAGGATTTCTTCTTTCAGCCCTTTCTTAAATAAAGTAATAAATAAATAAATTCATGATTTATGTTATCTAGTGCTAAATATTCTGTTTTTATTTGTATATTAATCCGATTAATATATTTTTATATAAAATAAAATGACTGTTTTAATATCCCAACATTTTTGATGCAAAAAACAGCAACATGCCTGAAGTGGAACAGAGAAAAGGAGACTCACATACATCTTGCTATCTTTGTGAGGACTTCACACACACACACACACACGCACACGCACACACACACTGACCCCCAATCTTACATAACCATGGCAATACCCA
>NW_013952849.1:193660-196226 GCF_001266775.1 Austrofundulus limnaeus | reverse complement strand
ACACACACACACACACGCACACACACACACACACGCACACACACACACACACACGCACACACACAGTCTGCCTCAGTCTGCACCCATTTTTTTACACCGTGCAAAACATGCATTTAAACCAGCTGAAGTTAAGTTTAGAGCACAGTTTGAACACTGAAGAAAACCTGCATCACAACTTTTATATTGCGGTCAGAACAAACGTGATCTGAGCAGCTTCTGCCTGGTTCACATGTTTATGTGGACGGCAGAGCTTTCGCTCGTAACAGCGAGAAAAGACTGAGAGCTTTTTATTTTAATCCAGCAGGGAGAACAACACAGGTGTTCTTCTATGCCTCCTGTGAGCAGTTCCAGCATTTTTTAAAAGAAAAACAACGCGGACACGCTGATTACAGTGCGGTTTCAAAACGAAAGTAAAAAAACATGGCGCTCGCTGCGCTCCCGTTCGAAGTGAAACTTAACCTCAGCTGTTCTCTCTACCACTCATAGTCCGACACAGAGGGCAGAAACAGCTGAATCTGACAGTTAAAACACATTAAAAGTTCATAACTCACCCTTATTGTTGTTAGCACTCTGTCTCACAACATTAGCAGCTGCTCTCTCCCAGGGAGGGGGTGGCAACATTTGCTCGCATGACCCAAAGAATGGATCGGCCGAACGGACTGACGTATCGGCCGATATAAGGAAAAAATGCAAATATCGGCCAAAATTATCAGCCGGCCAATGTATCGGTCGACCCTTAGTCTCAAAGACGGATATTCATCTCATAGGAGTTGTACAGCTCCATCAGGGCTGTCTTTGGCCTTTTTTCTCTGATTAATGCCCTCTTTTCCCGGTCCTTGAGTTTTGGTGACAGATGCTGTCTTGACAGGTTTGCTGTGGTGATATAATTTTTCCATTCCCTAATAATAAATTTATTGGCACTTCATGGGATGTTCAGGATCCTGGGATCTGTTTTATAACTTAATCCTGATCTGTGCAACTTGGTGTCTGACCTGTGTGGAGAGTTCCTTGGTCTGCATGCGCTGTCTCTTGCTCAGCGTAAGATCTGATTTGTTTAGAATTGTTGCACTGGTGCTGATTCTGGTGGTTATTAAGACAGGGTGTATAAGCTAAGATAAGTGAGGTCATATTTACTAATAATTACGTGGCTTCTTAGGGGAACCATGGGAGTTTTAAAGAAAAGAGTAAGTGTGTGTACACACCATGTTTCAGTTTATTATATTATTTTAGTATTAAACCTTTTCTCCAATCTAACTGCAGTTAGCTGGAATTCACATTAGTGAACCATTTGATTTGATACTGAGTGACGCAGAACTGACTCAGTCGATTACTTATTTGAGTTGTCTAGCCATTCCTAAGTAATTTTTTTTGACTGAGACTTTACAACCCAACCAATTGAACTGAAGCTGGAATCAAAAATCAAAAAATAAATACACTCTGTTAGACTTCCCCTCAGAATAAAAAGACACAATTTAGTTTAGTTTGTGGTTAAACTTATTTTGTAGTCTGGTGAAAGTGTTTATAGAACTGAAATGCCTGTCCTGAAGGTTTAGGTTCACTCTGACATGTTTAAAATATTACCTCAGCTTTTCGTCTCTGCCTCTGCAGTGTTTATGTTCTTAATTATCTCCGCCAAGGAGGTAATGTTTTCGATCGCGTATGTCTGTCTGCCGGGCTGTCGTTCTGTCTGTGGACAACATTGCTCAAAAACTTGTGGACTTGTGTGACTTGTTGTCATGACATTTTTACCACACGTGGGTACTGACACAAGTAACACACCATTAAATTTTGGTGATGTTCTGGATCACAGTGCGGATAAAGGAATTTTTTTTCTTTTAATCCCCTCAGATCGGCAAAGCTGTGATGCTTTCACAGGGCTTCTGTAAAAAACGGTGACAGCTTTCAGTGTTTGGACTTCAAACTTTATAAAAGTAATGTTAAAACCAGATGTAATGATGAGTAAATCTTGCCATAATGTGCACATTTTTACACATTTGGTGCGCATTTAGAGAACATCTTGTGACCACAAAGTGCGTGACCGCACCATGAAAACTATTTTCCCATTTCCTCAAACACACCACATTGTTAGTAGATTTGTACACAGATCGATGAAGATTCAGGAAGAGGAGTGACGCGGTGGACTTCAGACTCGGAGGTTGTTTGTTCATTTTTATTATTATTTACATGAGGCCAGATCAAGTCGAGAGCCTTTTGTGCGCCCCTCTATCCACCTCTCGCCAAACTTTGAGGAAAAAAGAATGCGCAGAGCGTGGTTGTGACCGCTGTGTGTGGTCCTCACAAAGAAAGGCAGACACATGTGTCTGTGTCATTAGACGCGCAATGAAAACTCTGCTTTTTAAAATCACGTAGTACCGATGCAAAAGCTTTCAACAATAACGTCGGGTGACGAGTCTGACCTTTTTCCTTTTTTTCCATATTGGACTCCACCGGGAAGAAATCCCGTGCATACTGCCTGCTTAAATGTTCACTACGTCACAACTTATTCGGCAGATGGACTCATCACTGTACAGTTCTTTCATTGTCTGATGCCTTGACTTTTCAGAAT
>NW_013952849.1:190815-193258 GCF_001266775.1 Austrofundulus limnaeus | reverse complement strand
TGCTGAGTCAGGCTTGATTTTTAGTAATCTTTTCCCGTTAAATCAATAAATCAAATCAAATCAAATCAAATGAGTTTCCATCTCTGCTTTTAGTGCATTAACTCTGTAATGGAAACATTTCCATCAGGGCAGAAATACGGGAATAAACAAAGTGGAAAAATTGCGTGGTCTTGGTCTGAGATTATTTAATAGAAAGATGCATATGCAAAGATTGAGCGGAGCTAAACAGACGTGATCAAGCGTCTGTCAAGCTCACACTGACCCGGAAACAGGAAACAGACATATGTAAAACATCCTGCTAACAAAATAAGAGCGTCAGAGATATTCATGAACCAATGAGATAGTTACAAGTTAAATAGGCCATGAGATTACAGCATCTTAAGAATCATGAGAAACGGATTATATAATGACAGTTATGAGATACAGAACAGGGCATGTCCAGGTAATATGCAGTTAGAGAGTCATGATATTCTTCCATTACAAACTCTATTACAGGATGGGGGAAACTGGACTTGGCGGAGGTTTGCATTCTTAGTGCTTCTAGTTGTAGACAGTGTTTGCTTCCATTGGGCTGTTATTTACAGAGCAGTGTCAAAGAATAGATGCATCTCCTTTATAGATCAAATCTAACGCTACAGAATTAATGTTTTTGTTTTTGAGAAATGACTGATGTAGTTGTAGATCATCTCTGTTCTTGTTTCTTTGTTCTCTAAGAGTTAAAGTGTTAAGCAGATTAAAACCATATAAAAAAAGAGAATTGTGGACTTTTGACCACATTAAATTTTTATAATTTTTTTATTGGTAATGTTTATTTTTGAGTTTTATAAAACAACACTTTACTATCTTCTCAACTAAACGGTTCTCTGTGCATGCAACATTCTGGACAGCACTAACCGCAGACCCCTAACCTTTCAGGAAGTGGGCAAAGCAGCTGGAATTCCCTGTCCAGCAGACACGGGCCAGTATGACGTGTGATGACCTTGAGCAAAAATACCACATTTCCACAACAACAAAACTTTTAAAATAAATTGAACTGAGATACACATTAAAAACCACAAAACCCAACTACTCTTACTGTTGTTGCACAGAGACACGGAGTGAGAAACACGAGAGAATGTGTTGACTCTTTAAAATGTCAAATTTAATTAATATAGGACAGCATGGAGGAGCAGTGGTTAGAGCTATTGTCTCACAGCTAGAAGACTACAGGTTCACCTGCAGCCTTTCAGAGTGGTTTGTGTTCCTCTGTTTATGTGTGAGTTTTCTCTGGGTACCAAGGTTACCCCCCCTCAGACAAAAAACATGTCGATAATTTAACCTAACATGCATGCCGAGCTGTTAATTTGCTGAGTTGACAGGTTTTTTTTCTCAGTGAAAATTAAAATGTTTCTTAAACAATTCACACATTTTATTCTTGTCAGCTGTGTGTGCGCCTCGCAGGCCTGCGCTCTGTGTGTGTTTCCAACTACATGACAAAAATATAAAAACTTCACAGTTTACAGACTGGACTGAGGTTTTTTTGATCATTTTTAGACTGATCCATTTTCTTGTCTGAGGTTAAATGATTTTCAGTCCCGGGGTTCAGTTTCATGATCGTTCGAGTTTAAAGAATAAAAACTCAAACAAAATAAAAATTTAACACCGTGTTCGGACACTTTGTTGGTTAAAGCTGTCGACTGAAAAACTTTGCGTGGCTGCCGCACATTCTCACAGCAGGGGAAAAGTGTGTGTATTTACACAACGTTGGTTTTGAAACATCCCAATGTGGGCGTAGAACCTGGTGCACAACTTTTTTATGCGTACGCACCGTTTATACATGAGGGCCCTGGGGCCTCATGTATAAACGGTGCGTGGATTTCTTACTGAAACCTGACATATGGTCAAATCCAGAAAAAGGCGTATGCACAAAAAAAATCCAGATGTATCAAACTGTGCGTACGCCTGAATCCACGCACCTTTCTTTTGTACGTCACAACTAACGTGGAACTGAGCGCAGGTAAGACTCCTCCCCTGACACGCCTTCATTAACATATGTTAAACAGATGTAAATTACTTCCTGCATGTGTGAAAGACATGTTTGAGTGATCCCTGCGTGATCAGAAATGATTTCTAGAGTCATAAAAATAATGAATTAAAAATAATGTGTGTGTGAAAAAAAATCCTAAGTAAAAATAGGAATAAAATATGTTTATCACGCAAAGAACGAGTGATTTGTGTGTCGGTGTGTGTGTGTTGCACAACCGGCTCATCCATCCATTCTGAGTCTGAAAATATTAACTTAGCGCACGAGTTTATTACCATAATTCCTGTAAACACAGAGGAACTTAAATGTTTGGTAGAACATAGATCTTAGTTTATTTCATAGCTGATATGAAGAAACGAGTCTCTGCGTCTCAGTAGAGTTTTCATCATGTGATGTGATGTAGAATCATATGGATGAGAT
>NW_013952849.1:188432-190166 GCF_001266775.1 Austrofundulus limnaeus | reverse complement strand
AGAAATACACCTTTATTTCAGTCAGTATTTAATACAGCTGGCAAAATACATTGTTAAAATATGTATTATGTGCTTCTGTTTTTTAATTCAGGAGATTATAAAAAAATCCTTCATTTTATGGGAAGACCCTTTTGATTCAAGAGAAAAGTCCGTTTTTTTAAAAAAATGACTGCTTATCAATTAATTGTTAATCAATCTATAAGATAAATCAACTTCAGATCAATTCATTATCAATAACTTGCATCCTTAAGGAGTTAACTTAACTTATATCTACTCATATTCATGTAATTAAGCGTTTTAATGGTTTGGCCGATTAATCGAAAAAATAATCAACCGGTTAATCGATTATTAAAATAATCGTTAGTTGCAGCCCTAGTGCTGTGTGACAAACAGTTCTGTAATCTGCACTTTGAAAAGTTCTTTGTCAAGCCTTTTATTTACTTAACAACTTTATCAAGCATCATTTTCTCACTCCAGCACTCAGCCTGTTGACAAGCTTGGTTTGAATGTTTCTCAGTTTATTTATTATCCTGTTCTGTGCTATTGATTAGTTTGCATCAAGTCCAGGTCACATTATTTGAAGTTGTCAGTAAGGTAATGGTGACGTTATCAGTTGACAAAGCCTAACTTTCTGGACAGGATGTCCAACCTCTGATCCTTCCTTCCCAGTTTGTTTTTGTTTCTCTTCAGGGAGAGATGTGAGTTTTAAACATGCTAATAATATAATAACAATAAAAACTGTCACTGTTGTAACAAATATGCCCTAAACTGACTAAGACATAGCTTTACATCCCTGGTGAAGGGGGTGGGAAGTGGGACCATTTTGGACACAACTGGTATGAAACATCAACCACTGGGTAGAAGTGAAGGTTTGATTTGTTGAAAGGATGGATTGACCAGCACTCAACTAAACCGTGCCGGCGTTTAAGCTTTCTCAGCATAACTTTGCTTGATAAGCAGGTTTACACATAGCTGAGGGGATAATACAGGTTGGCTCAGACAGAGGCTGTAAATATTCAGATATGTTTAGATTTTGTTTCAGATTTCCAGAGCACTGATTTATTCCTGTTGTTGAAATATAAGAGGACTAATAAACTTTGTATAAGTAATCTTTCTGCTGTGAAACAGTGACGCAAGTTTCAACATGAACATTTAGACCAGAGATTCTTAACCCATGGGCCATTGGGCCACGAGCGCCACCTTGAGGGCCTCAAAAGAACAACAGTTTTTAACTTTGGGCATAGGGACCGTTTTGATTTTGAATTAGGTGCAATACACTTTCTTACCACTAGTAGCAGTAGTGCACCACTCAGTTCTTTACCAACCTTTTTAATATGTAGAAGAAGAACCTTAGAAACCTGCTGAGAATGGAAACTTATTTTAAATGAAAAGTAGAAGCAAAAATGAAGGTAACTCATCAAAAAACACCAGTTTGTCACTAAATGAAGTGCAGCCTCTGATTCTGTCATGCAATATTTTAAAAGTTCAAAACATTATCAAATACAGTTGCATTACAGTTATATTTTAATTTGCCCTTTAAATTAATTTTTGTAGATTTGAATGTATTTTAAAGAAATTTTAAACTTGTCAAAAAGCTGATGTTACTGTTATTTTGTCACTAATATGAAGAGCAGCTTCTGGTTGCAAAAGTTTTAAAAAGGCTATATTTTAAATTGTACTTTATCAAATTTATTTTTACAAGTTTTTTTTTAATTTGAAACATTTACATTAAAC
>NW_013952849.1:180689-182332 GCF_001266775.1 Austrofundulus limnaeus | reverse complement strand
ATGTATGGATCACTTGGGTTGTTACCAACATCTGGTGAAAATTTCATGTCATTAGCACCTCTAGTAATATATTTACTGAGAAAAATGGTGACGTACGTGTTCAGTAATTATTTCACCTGCTGTATGTTGTGTAACTGTTACTCCTACTAAGTCCTGCTGCTGCTGTTTCAGCCTTTTTCCAGGTGGTGACTTTGTGGTGAAATGTGATAAAACCTTTTGGATAGTGTGAACTTGTAGACAAAGTCAGCAGTTAAATATGGAGGAGTGAGTGTCTCAAATTAAGATGATTGAATCAGTACGATTCAGTTTCTATATATGAAAGTAAACTGACAACAAGACGTTATAAAGCAACATAACAGACAGTTTTACCTCATTTTAAACAGTTTCTGACTCCTGCTGCAGCCTGCAGCCTCTGCCCCTGCCTCGAGCACAGTGAAATGATTCTGTGTAGCGCCTTCAAAATAAAAGCATGCAAGTTAAAATTTTCAAAATCAAGTATTTTTCTCTTCTGTACAAATGCGCCTTTCTCCAATATCGGAGGGGACATGTCCCAACCCTCCCCTCCCCTCCCCTCCCCCCCAACGCTTATATGTGTCAGTACACAACAGTGACTGCTGAGTGAAGCTTACCTTACAAAGTGGCAGAATGCATGCTAGCATGGTTCATGGAATCAGTGTTAACATACAAAAAATAAACTCCTCAGATATTTTTATTCAGATGTTTACTCCAGTTTTGCTAACCAGGTAGATCTCATTGAGACCTTTCCATGAGAGACCTGGAGAAAAATGGCAGCAGCACACAAACATTACACTCATAAAGCCACAGATATCAAAACCCAAGTAACAATAAAAAGCAGAAATAAAAGACAAAAATGAGAGAATAACACACCCATAAACCTATAAACGATTTCTGTTAAAAACTGACAGATGGATGCTTCCATTTAGAAAACTTTTAAGAATAACAGCACTGTGTTAGCAACACAATACAAGAGACTGCCATGCTGCATATTTGGAATCTGAGTCTACACACTAGTGATGTGGAGCTTTAAGCCCTGCCTATTCACACACAATCATGGTGTCGTGTGACTTTTGTTTAAGCATAAAATAACTGACTACAGCTAAACATATAGTGTCTTTAATGAAATGGGTTGTTTGTAGTCTATTGAAAAACATACATACTGACCAGAGATGCACAACATCAGCATTTACTCTTCAACCTAATATATAAATTGATTTAAAAAAAGTGCATGGAATCCTAAAAATACTTGATTTTCTTAGCTTTCTCTTATATTACCCCTCAATGTTTAGTTAATCATAAAGCTTTTAAACTTCCATATTTTAATAAGGCATTACATGAATTAAGATATGGACAATATACAGTGGGGAAAATAAGTATTTATTCAGTCACCACTTGTGCAAGTTCTCCCACTTAAAAAGATGAGAGAGGCCTATAATTGACATCATAGGTAGTCCTCAACTATGAGAGACAAAATGTGAAAAAAAATTTGAGAAAATCATTTTGTCTGACTTTTAAAGAATTTTTTTGCAAATAATGGTGTAAAATAAGTATTTGGTCAATAACAAAAGTTCATCTCAATACTTTGTTGTATATCCTTTGTTGGCAATGACAGAGGTCAAACGTTT
>NW_013952849.1:176073-177837 GCF_001266775.1 Austrofundulus limnaeus | reverse complement strand
CATTAAATTCCAGTGAAATATATTTATGTTTGTGGTTGTAATGTGACAAAATATGGAAAAGTTCAAGGGGTATGAATACTTTTGCAAACCACTGTAGTTTAATTGATTTGAACAGCCTGATTTTAATGGATGACTTTAGCTGATTGAAATGTCAGTCTCTTCAGTTGAAGTAAGAAGTGCAGCTTTTTATAAAAGTTTTAACCTTTAGTAATAAAAAAAAACAAAAAGAATTACCAAACAACCCTGAAGCAGATAAATCAGAATTAAATTTCTCCTGATCTAACACTGACGTTTTATCTTGTTGTTGAATATGTTGTTTCTCCCGAAAGGAAAATGAAAAACTGCTTGATTTTAAAGGCCGGCCTATTTAGACCAGTTACTAAACATTTATTATATAAAACTTGAAAATTAAAGGCGTCTCTGGTAAAATGTAAACAGAAAGCGGTATTATTTTGACTTTGTGCCTCAGGGGAAAATGAGATTAGTACAATCAAATCATTATTTAACAAAAACAAAACTTAGCATTTATAAACTTTATACAGAAGCTTTTGTTTTTAGTGCCCTGAAGAACACGAAGTGTCTCCAGCCCAGTTTGTTTTAATGGGTTAACTCTGTCACAATTTAGCCTTTTAGTCTGGAAAGATTCCAAGAACTTCTAACTTTTAAGCCATTTTATTTGCCCGTCACTGAGAGGTAAAGGCAAACAATGTATGTTTGTACATAATTCAGTTACCTGGGAGGGCTTAGGTTTAGGACTAAAATATGAATTGAGTTTAGGTTACTGTAGGTTGAAGGTAATGTTCCAATAGATTGCTGATATTTTTCACATTACAATGAATTTAAGAGAAGGATCTATTCAAAATTGACCCGAAACATCTGCTAAAAATAGTCACACCTTTACTCTTTTCCCCACACATCCTGACACACAGTTTTTGTAAAAGTGTTGACTAGTTTGTGACAATTTCCTTTCTGCCGGGATGTGATGGACTCTGGTGAGAAAAACATTTCCCGCTGAGGAAGGAAAGACCTCACTTTTGCCTTCTCATCCTGTTTGGTCTCCCGTTAATTCTTCGACGGCAGTGATCACAGTCAAACTATGAGGATAAGAAAAAAGCTTCACATGGGCCTTTTTTTTTTTCCACCTTTGAAAATCACTGGACTCTTGCCCCACTTGGCAGCTCCTATCACATTAAAACTTGATCTTCTGGTGTATATTTTAGAATTGAAGAAAGGGAGATTTTGACCATTTTTCTAATAGGTAATCTTTATTATGACATGACATGACATGACATGATTAGACCTGGAGATTTGGTGCTGTAACCTTAGATGTTTATTGTCATAAGAAAAATACAAGTCCAGGTCCAGTGCTCTGGAATACAAAAAACTAAACTGGGAAAGGTTTAAGACAGGGGTGTCAAACTCATTTTCACCGAGGGCCACATGAGCGTTATGGTGGCCCTCGAAGGGTCACTTGTAATGAACTTTGATGTTTCATGTTTAACTTTGACTAAACAGAGTTTTAACACGTCCTCTTTTAAACACTGATAAGAACTAAGTACAATGGACTAAATCTGTAATAAATACAGAAATATTATTAAAAGTAAAACAAATAAAGTTTTACTCACTGAGTTTCTAGTGAGTAGCTGCATCATGGCAGATTTAGTTTGTTTGATGGTGACTTTAAAGCAGCTTATTTTCAGACATTAGTACTGAGCTATACAACTAAATTGCTCAGTTACTTCAAGCCAACAGCTCAGGGGCAGG
>NW_013952849.1:172782-174155 GCF_001266775.1 Austrofundulus limnaeus | reverse complement strand
CAGTAAGATCCCAGGTAGGGATACTGGGTTTAATAACAGGCTGCAGCCTACGGAAACCCCTTCAGAAAACGCGCACTGCTAGAGGATGAGCACCTGGCGTAACTCCATCAAAACCCACATGGCAAGCAGAAATAGCTGCCAAGTAGACTTAATTGTGGAAAAATCAGACCTTTATCCAGCAGCTCCTGAAGGAATGTTAAAACATCCACCATAGAGCACTGAAACGGGACAATGTGCCTAACCTCACACTGTGGTGGCAAAAAGAACCACTATCAAGGTGAAAAATGATGAGGAGACATTGACTTTCGGCCAGCCAGAGGGAGTTTTATTGAGTTCAGTCAGTAACAAGCTTCAACCAACAGATCAGACCTTCCAAACTGAACTGACGCATTTAGAAAACCATAACCTTTCATACCCCAGTTTGTGATAATACAAAGCCAGGAAGGATGGACTTTTCCCAGAACTGGGCTGGAAATTCAACACCACCCCATACACACTCACGAAGTGTTTTTGTGGACCACTTGATGATGTCAGCTTTTCCAGAATATTCTCCAAGTTGTTTTGTGACCCCTTATTCGGACCTTTTGTTCTAATCATTACTGCTACTGCCTCAACAACACCACTGCTCGAAAGCGTGCCACTTGTAGGTATATACAAACCTCTAGCGGAGGGCGCTCTCGCGTTCTGGATAGTTGCCACCACTGCCGGGGGAAGGCCCCTGGCTATCAAGCAGGACCTTTCAGCAGGTAGGTGTACAGCCTCCACAACTCTGGGTGTGGGTGAAATATCTCCCCCCCTTGCCTGAGAGAGGAGATCTTGGCGAAGAGGAAGTTCCCAGGGCTGAGCAGCCAGCAGGCTGATTATCTCGGCGTACCAAGACTTCGCTGGCCAATGGGGCGCCACCAGAATCAGAGACAGACCCTGTCTACGCATCCTCTCCAGTACAGGCTGTATCATCTCCACTGGGGAAAATGCATGCAGCAATATGTTGAGCCATGGGTGGGCTAGAGCGTCCACCCCAAGTGGGGCGTTCTGATCCGCTATGGAAAAGAACAGAGGACAATGGGCGTTGGCCCCTGTGGCAAAGAGATCCACTGCTGCCCTGCCAAACAGGTTCCAATCTGGTCCACCACTGAGGGATGCAGCCTCCACTCCCTCACTAGAGGTCCGCCCCTGGAGAGTAGATCTGGGCCCAGATTCAGTCTCCCAGGAACGTGAGTGGCCCTGATAAACAGGAAATGCACGCTGCACCACTGCAAGAGAGTGTGAGACAGTTCCAACAGGGGAAGAGACCGTGTTCCCCCTGTCTGTTATGTATGACACTACGGTCGTGTTGTCTGTTCTGATCAGAACATGTTGGTTCTGCAGAACCG
>NW_013952849.1:165360-172509 GCF_001266775.1 Austrofundulus limnaeus | reverse complement strand
TCTGTGGATACCACCTTGCGAAATGACACTCTCCCTATCGGTGAGCCTCGGCACAGCAGGCCGGGTTCCCTCCAAGGGCAGAGAGCCCTCATGCATGAGTCAGTTATCGTCAGCTTTCTGTGGCGGTGACATAATGCACACAACCGGTGAGAGCGGGACCAGCGCTGAAACCGGCGCATTTTTAGCAGCCCGAGTGGAACTACTGCGATCATAGAAGCCGTCATGCCCAACAGTTGCAGAACGGTCTGAAAACGCAGTTTGCATCCCAGTTAAAACTGAGAGAGGCAGCGGTGAAACGCAGCTACTCTGTTTTCTGAGAGACACGCTCTGCCCGACAGGGAGCATATTTCTAACCTGAGGAAAGAAAACTGCTGACTCGGAGTCGATAAGCTTTTCTGAAAATTTACAGAAAAACCCAGAGCCTGAATGTGCAACAGAACCTGAGACAGATGCTCTGTAGCCTGCTCCTTGGAGCTGGCTATTATTGCCCAGTTGTCCAGGTACGCTAACAGGCGGACTCCCTTCTCCCTGAGAGGAGCTAACGCTGCTTCCACAAGCTTTGAAAAGGTGCGGGGTGCTAGCGACAGACCAAATGGCAGTACCAGGTATTCGTAGGCTACGCCCTTGAACGCAAACCTCAGGAATTTTCTGTGATTTGGGTGAATCACTACATGAAAGTAAGCGTCTGTTAAATCGATGGTTGCAAACCAATCGCCCGGGTTGACAGAATGTAGAAATTGCCCGAGTGTTAACATTTTGAACTTGTATGTCAGTATAACTTGTATGCCAGTAACATGTTTATTTCCTCTCTCAAAACCATGGCTGCTTTGATCCTAACAATAGTGTTTACCACGGTGTTGAAAGGAGGCGGCCTTATGCAAAACTGTAGCCGGTAACCCATGGCAACAGTTCTTTCCACCCAAGGGGATGGTGCGCATGCACGCCAGAGAGAGTCGCATCGCTAGGCGACCAACTTGTGTTGGCGATGTGGTGCTGCCCTCTGTAGTATGAGAGAGGCGCAGCATTATCTGACTGTCGCCCATAGCTTTTTGATTTATTTGTGTGTAAATTTTATACTTAACACATTTACACAAATGTTAGAAACAGTTGTGCTTTGAACATTTAATGCACCCAAACTGGGGGCTTTTAGTGCAAACACTGTGAATGGGGTGGGACTGGTGCTTGGGAGACTATGTGAGGGAAACGCAGCGCCTCTTGGGGCTGGTTCCCTGAACAAAACAAACAAGATTCCTTTTGGGCAGCAGCCGATAGCAGGCGATCATGTCTCCTTGGCCCTGAAGTGACAGTCCCACAGCTAGGAGGACTGTCTTCTTCCTCCGAGGCGTCGAGCCCTTCAGAAGACCCAGAGGGGGGCCCTTGCTCCAAGCTGAATGGCGGGGAGGTTGGTCGCGGTTCTGAGGCTGCACTGACTGGGTGCTCAGGCTCCCAGGCGGCACTGCTCTCTTAACAGGAGGCGGCTGAGCAGCCGGCTTCTGTGTGCTAGTCTTCGGTCTCGCGTCACATCTGGGGACAATACAGCGCAGGGCTTCAGCCTGCTTTCCCCTCAGCTCAAACTTTGCCTGAATGACGTTGAGAGACCAACCAAATAACCCAGCAGTCATAACTGGTTCATCCAGGTATGCAGCTCGGTCTCTGTCTTGGACATCAGAGAGCGTCAACCACAGATGCCTCTGCGCCACCACGGTTGAAGCCATCCCTCTGCCCAGGGAGAGCGCTGCACAGCGGGACGTACGGAGAATGTGATCCGCTGTGAGTCTGACCTCGTTAAAGAGAGGTAACAGAGGACTCTCTGTCGGTACTAGAGCTCCGAGCTCCGCCAGAGACATAGCTTGGGATGTCTGGAGCATGCTAATGGAGCTCAGACCGCGAGCAGTGGTGGCCTGAGCCTTGTAAAATTTTTCAAGCTGCGCAGCAGAAAATCTACACAGAAATATTGCCCATAACCGGGTACTGTGACGCGGGTGGACAGAGGTTTGCTCCAGCAGGACGTCAGCTCTGAGATTAAATCTGGGAACATGGGAAGACGGTTTTTCACCACAGTTGGTTCAGTGGGAAGAAAAATCCCGCGAACCGCGACGGTTTTTGTTCTGAGCCACACGACGACACAAGGAGAGAAAAGACGTGTCCTCCTGGTCTGCCTCCACAGCAGCGGGGCATCTAGACCAGGCCGGGTTCCTCGT
The DNA here is from genome assembly GCF_001266775.1 of Austrofundulus limnaeus. Classification (NCBI taxonomy): domain Eukaryota; kingdom Metazoa; phylum Chordata; class Actinopteri; order Cyprinodontiformes; family Rivulidae; genus Austrofundulus; species Austrofundulus limnaeus. Next base: position 170,308 of record NW_013952849.1, on the reverse strand, counting down.
CGTCTTTCGACAGATGAACATCCAAGCCAATATAAACGGCTAACCCCTCCTGTGCTCTACTCGGTCCGCCCAGCTGGAAGCGGGGACTTTGACCGACAAATATTCCTCGTCAGACTTGGACGGAACCGAGTTACTGGACTCGGAGAGGAGTGGGTCTTTTCGTGAGACCACGGTTTCGCCCAGCACTTTTTCTAAGGACTTAACCCGTCCCTCCAGGGTTGAGCAACGAAGCTGGCGGCAAAACACACACGCTTCGGGCGCCGCCAACGCTCTCTGAATGTGAACGACCCCCAAACAGACCGGGCAAGACTCATGCTGGTCCCTTTCATGGAGCAAGAAGCCGCGCCCACAGGGGCGACCGACGACTTCTGCTCCTTGAGGTAATTTTGTGCTCATCCCAAACCACAAAATATTCTATTTTGTTGAAATGAAAAGCTACTCAAAGCTAGCGCTCCACTGGCGGACACACTTACCTGTAGGCAGCGGCGGCCGACACCAACAAAAGCAGTTAAGGTAACTTTAAGAGCCTTCCAACAAACAAAGCTAACTAGCAGCAGCTAACTAGCTAGGTTGGAAGAGATGGGGGTTCCAGCGAGGTGAAGAGCAATAGAACTAAGGAGTGACTGTGATGGCGACAGTATATATATGTGTAGGCGGAGCCTGACATCTGTCGTCATCACGTCACCTGCCTAAAGGCGTGTTTAGAGGTGGCTTCAGCCAGGACACGCAGGGGCGTGGTTTCCCATACATGATGTGTTGTATCGAGTGTATTGACTGAAAGGGAACTACTTTTACTCTCATTGAAATCTGTGAGGTCACAGAGCAGTGTTGCCAGGTTTGCTTATTATGAGCGACTTTGGGCTTCTTTTTTTCTAAAGTCGCTTGTAAATTCCATGACTCGTGGGTTGCGGTTTTTTGGGCTTATTTTTGTGCGAGTTGCTTATTTTGGGCTTATCTTTCTGAATGACATGCTAAACTCTGCTCCTGTTGAAGCAGAACATTAGGAGTAGTGGGTTTGTCCCTCCCATTCCCTCGTTTCCTGGTCGTCGCTCCGCCCGAGTTGAGTCGATACACTTCAAACACACACACCAGAGCCCAAGAGTGACGCGGAAACATGCAGGGGTAAGGCAGTGCGGTCCGGTCCTGTTCAGAACTTATGACAGGAGACTTGATACAACGCACATGCGCGTCTACTTCTAAAACACTGTCGGGATTGGTACACTGGATTTAATGGACTGGGACATTTTACACAAGTGGTGCACAGACAAAAAATAAATAAAAGATGCTGCTTACATTGGGATACAACTACAGTACAGTAAAATATTGATAAGTTTTAATTTGTTTGGAATTTGATGATTAAATTGCATGAATTGAGCGAGAGAGAACAATGTGAGCCAGAGACAATTTTTTTATATCAGCAAAAACCACTTCTTCACCTCTGGATATAAGTGACAAAACAGAGTGAGAATGAGTTGCAGTAAGTTAGGAAAAATATAAGAGTGAGGAAAAAAGAGCGCACAAAGATTTTTGGGAGTTTTTGTTGACCGTTGTCATTTTACTGCAAAATGCACTTTTCTCATGATCACAGTTTAAAAGTATATGTTATTAAAATTTAAATTTTTCAAACCTTTAAAGTTGTTGGTTTTTATGATGATTTTATGATAATTTTGCTGTTGCTTATGCAATAATAAATGTATACGTTTGTACATAACTGTTATAATTTACCTCTATTTTACAGAATGTTGGGGGTTAACAGTTGGACTTATTTTGTGCTTGTTTTCATAGAGCTGGTTGCTTGTTTCTGTCGCGAGATCTGGCAACACTGTCACAGAGGTCTTACCTTTATTGCCCCTGAAACTTTACTTAAAGTAAAAAAAAAAAGTTTATTTCTTTGTTTGTCAAACAATTTCTAGCTTGATGCATAATTTTAAAATGACATTTAAACTCAGTGTTTACCTAGAAGCAATCCTGATCTATCTGACAAACTCTTGGTTTAAAATAGGAAATCTTTGTTGAGCTGTGTGCTTTCATCCAGTGACGTGATTTAAGTCCAACTAATGCCAATAATAATGATCCCAAACTTAAATCAGAAATAACCGCTGAGTTGACATTTTGTCATTGTGATTGATTTTCTACCCTAACCCTAATCACAACATGATACTAATCACTCGTATCCATTCCTAAAGCAACACCTCAAATGCCTGAACCATTACTGTACAATAATAATATACTATAATACTGGCTGTCAGCTGGGCAGTGAACTTAAAAATATGTTCTCTGCAGTTTGTCATAAAACCTGAACAAGAAATACCTGCTCAGGCCCAAATGAGATGAAGACGCCCTTTCAAGTTTAGAGCACAGACTCATCTTTCCATCTTCCTGTTTATAAAAAAAAAAAAACACTTATGCAACTTTTGTATTCTTTTTGAAGTCAGAATGACAATATAAAACTAAAGTGTTCAGGTAGTTACTTTTAAATGTCACATTTAAACGTGCAGGGTACTGCTTTGTCATCAGTTTAGTAAATTAATGTGCTGTTTATAAGTGAAATCTTTAGCTCCATCTGGTGGTGAGAGGTAAAAGCTCACGTTAGTCAAAAACGTACTGATGTACAAACTTTTTATGAAACAAACTTTCATAAAGCTACTGGTCTTGAAACTTGCAGGCACGTGCATTTACCTAATAACTGCAGAGTGCTAGCTCTGTGGTTATGCAATTTGAAGGTTTTCAGTGATCCCTTAATAAGCTTTTCCCCTTCCTTGGATAAATTTAACTCTCTGACTTCCTGTGTGGCTCCACAGAATTAGAAGATCCACAATAAAATGCCTGAGAGCAGAAACCTGAGATTTTCCCTTTTGTGATGGTTTAAACTTTGAATTTATTCTTATAAATGTCTAAGGTGGAATATCACTCTGTTTTGTTTGCTTTGGTTGTTGCTATTTAAAATAAATGTATCCATACTATTTCTTTGATTTGTTCATTTTATTGTTGCCTTAAAAGTTATTTATTTCCAATAAGGGTTGGGTAATATTGGCAAAAAAATTACTCATTATTAATTGTGGTATTTAGCCAATAACAATTAATTTGACGATTAATCCCCTGGAGTCCCTGGACAGTCTTATGTCCTGGTCACATGACTAATTTAGTGGGAAAGATTTGCTCTTCGTAAAAAGCTGTTCCAAATTGTATCAAAATTACAGACTTCAGGCTACACATCAATTTTTAAATTGTGTTGATAGATAGATGGATAGATAAATTACAGATCTTTTTTTTTTAACGTTTGTTATATTTGAAGCAGAGAGGAGCACCAAGCAGACTCTGTCTGGTTGCATTAATCGTATTAATCGTCAAGTGCCAAAAAATAATTGATTATTTTTCTTACGATTAATTGCAAATGAAACGATTATGCCCAACTCTATTTCCAATACAATAAATAGTTACTCACTGTTTTACAGGAAAATACCTGCTGCTGCCCCCCAATATCCAGGTGACACAGACGGCACTGCAGCCTCCATCTGAGACCTCAAACCTGGTCCGTATGCGCTCCCTGCACCTCGGGAAGTCGGACCCATCACTTAACTCCAGCGTGGTGAGTTACTTATAATTTTAGATTTGTTTCTGATCTTCTGCATCCTGTTATCAGGCAGGAGGCACTCAGCCTGTTAAGCTGAGATTTGGTAAAAAAACCTTCCCTACAGCAGTAATGTTTCATAATGTGGGACGTTTCATCTCCTGTAGCTCCTTTAGGTCACAGAAGCAACAGATCCAGGAAGGAAACACAAACATCTCTACACACATAAAACCATTGTATTAATAAATAATAGGTTGGATTTAATCCTAATGTCCAATATGTAAATAAGACAATTTAAACAAACGAGAATCCCCTAAAAGAGAAGGACTGCCGCTTCTGTGGCTGCAGAAACAAAATGTTGAGCCTGGGAAGAATTCAGAGAAGCCATGAAGGGACTTTCAGTTGACTTGAAGGAGATTTTGTCAGATTGTTGAACAAGTCAGAAAAGCAAAGTAAGTTCTGTTTGACTTGAATGGGGAACGGCTGACCCAGGTTAGAGATATTATTGAGCTGTAGAAAGAACACTTTAAGGATCTTCTTAAATTGATCACCACGTCCATCTTTGAGGAGGCATAGTTGGAAGGTTTTGGGTGCGGGGAGTGGATGGCATTCACCCTGACACCTCACTCACTTTAAGATCTGTGATGCCTGGTCCTTCTCCTCTGTGGCCCCCAGGCTCTGGAATGAACTCCCTTTTAATCTGCGCTCCATTGAAAACATAGCACGACGGCTCAGTCGTTAGCACTGACACCCCACAGCAAGAAGGTCCTGGGTTCGATCCCCGGTTCGGACCTGGGGTCTTTCTGTGTGGAGTTTGCATGTTCTCCTCGTGCTTATGTGGGTTTTCTCCGGGTACTGTGGTTTCCCCCACCCCACAAAATATGCACAATAGGCTGCCTTCAGGCCCAGGCCTCCCTTGAAAAAAAGATCTAAGATCTCAACAGGACTTGCCTGGTTAAAGAACAGTGAATAATAATAAAAAAATATTGTCTTTCAAGTCACTCCTAAAAACTCACTTTTTCTCTCAAGAATTTAGCTGACCATTTCACCATTACTACCAGTTTACCTCCATTATGAATGCTTCGCTAATCTTTGTTTTCTTTACTATTGAACCTACGCCATATTTTCTCTCCCGCATTCATTATGTTTTTGTGTATTATTGTATATTTTGAACTGCACTGACCTTGTGTTTGATTTACAATTTTAGAAATTAATTCCTGATTTGATGTTTCAATTTTCGTTGCTTATGTTTAATTATGTTTTTCTGTTTCATTTTATTCTTTCCACCATTTTTATACTGTTAATGATTGTACAGCACCTTGTGAATATATTTCTGTGAGAGGTGCTTTATAAATAAAACTTTACTTACTTAATTAC
>NW_013952849.1:164182-165205 GCF_001266775.1 Austrofundulus limnaeus | reverse complement strand
TATATATATATGGGAAGTTAACAAGGAAAAATCTGGGAACTCAAGAGGATAAATCTGGTGGCGCCCCTGTGGTTGACACACCTCTTCAGTGTTGCATGGTAGACTGGAACAACACCTGCGCTGTGGTCGACAGGGATGGTGATTCCAGGTTTTTTAAAAAGACAGCTGGGATACAGTATGTGCTCCAAATATCATACAACAAACTTATCAGCCTTCCTGTTAAAGGGTACTCCAGGGTGTTGGAGAGGAAGCTCCAACTGATCTTTCATTCAGTTTAATTTATGTCCAGTTTGTGGAGCAGTAGACCAGATCTTTATACTAGCAAAGCTGCTGGTGGGTGTCCTGGGATTTTGACCTAGAAAGGGTTTGTGACTGTTTCATGGTTTTTGTTTCATCAGGGTCAGTTGAAAGGGCTATCTGGTCTCTGTATAAACCAAACACGAGCTGTGTCTGCATTCTTAGATCAAAGACATGGTTGTTCCCAGTGTGGGTAGGACTCCATCTGGGCTGAACCTTGTCTCAGATCCTGTTTGTGACATTCACGGACAAGATCTCAAGGTATGGTCAGAGAGAGGAAGGTGTCAATTTATTAAAATCATCTCTGCTTTTTTGCACATGACGTAGTTCTTTTGGCGTCTGTAAGGCCTTTTGTATTGTGACCTTAACATTTAAGTTCCTATTCTATAGGTCACTTAAACCAGAGATTCTTAACCTATGGGCCGCGGCCCACAATTGGACCGCGAGCGCCACCTTGAGGGCCACAAAAGAACAACATTTTTCAACTTTGGGCCACAGAGGGCCGTGGGACCGCATTGATTTTATATAAGGTGCAATACACTTTCCCACCACTAATGGCAGTAGTGCACCACTCAGATGCTTAACAACTTTTTTTAATATGTAGAAGAAGAACCTTAGAAACCTGCCAAAATATAAAACTTATTTTAAATGAAAAGTAGAAACAAAAATGAAGGTAACCTGTCAGAAAACACCAAAGTTTGTCACTAATATGAAGAGCAGCTTCTG
>NW_013952849.1:153270-156612 GCF_001266775.1 Austrofundulus limnaeus | reverse complement strand
AGATTGTCTTGACCATGTCTACATGCCTAAATGCACTGAGTTGCCGCCATGTGATTGGCTGATTAGAAATTAAGTGTAAACGAGCAGTTGGACAGGTGTACCTAATAAAGTGGCCGGTGAGTGTATAGTTTGTTCTGAGAAGCCTGAGTGGTCTGTTGACTGACCTTTGTATTTGTTCAACTAATTATTATGGGCAGGTTACAATATAAAAAAATCTTTGTCATAATAACATCTTGTGATTATTTTACAGGAGTTTTACTTTTAAAATGGAAGTGTATTTTATTTCATTATATTGTAAATACAATAAAATTAAACCAAGATTTAGAATAATTATCATTTTGATCCATACATTGGTAATGTCTGACTGGACCTCGTGCCACTTTATGTTCAACAAATTGGGCCCCGAGGTCAAAAAGGTTAAGAACCCCTGACTTAAACAACATGTGAGTCATTTTATAATACGTCTTTAAGCTTGGCCATAAGAAACTTGTATTAAGTTCACCCTCTCACTGGTTGCAAACAGCAAAATAAAGTTTCACTACTTCAGCCCTGAAGATCCTAAAAGTATGTTAACAATAAAGTGAATCGATGATGAAGAAATTAAGAAACTAATATTAAGTTACTTTTTCTACTGAAGTGATTAAAAAAAAAGGCAAAAAAAATGAATCATTTTTTAATATTGATGATTTTTTATAGCATTCTGCCGTTCAGACATTTAATTTTGTCTTGCTTCATTAGTTTGTGATTCTGCCTTATCTGTGCTTTTAATCAACCACTGTAATCATCTGGCTTTCATGTTTTAATCTTGTATATGACCAGTGAGTTGTCATTTCATGAAATAATATGTTTTGTTAATAACTCTCATCTGTCAGTGCTGCCAGCTGATAATGGCCCACACTTTATTGCAAAATGTGTCTCCATAATTGTCTATTTTTATGGAGCATCAGTGTTATTTATTGAGTACCATGTACTGCACAATGATGTACTTCTTTATTGGTTTATACTGGCATTATATGTACTAATGTCATCAGTGTCAGCATTTTAAAAACACACGGAGACCTTGTTGAAGAAGTCTGAGGCGCTCCTCCTTGAACCAGAGAACAGAATTGACCTTCAGTGTGTTTGTGCCGTTTTCTTGGATCACACAGATTAACGACATGCTGTTGCAATCCTATTGTCTGAGGAGTGAGATGTAATCGAAAACAGGAGCTAATCTAATAACGTTAAGCTTGGAGTGGTCCTGTGTGTGTGCTCGCTATCTGTTAGAGAAAAGGTTAATTCAATAAAGAATCATGAAAGGCTTTTGTCTGTGTAAATACATATGTGTAATTTCAGAATGACTGAGGGGGTACAGTATATGTGAGGAAAAATACAGCCTGTGAGGGATTATCTTTTGAGGATGTAAAAAAGGGATGTATTTGTTAGGGTGGGTACGTGAAGGGAAATGTAACAGTGTATGTTTGAGGTAGAGTAGGGCCCTATAAAATCCATTTTATTGTTTCCCAAATTCTGTTTCCAAATTCCACTCTTTTCATTTTCTCCCCTGAATTCCACATTTTCATTGTAACCATGTTTATTAACCTAGAGCTGCACAATATATTGCAAAATTATCATTGCAATATCAGTAGCCACAATATCACTATAGCAAAGGTCTGCAATAAATCATAATTATACTTTATATATATACAGTATATACTGTATGATAGTGTATATGTGGAGTGCAGTTGGTATACTGTATCTGTTGTCAGCAAAAGGTTTCTGGATCAAATCCCAGCTGGCCGAGGACCTTTCTGGATGGAGTTTTCATGTTCTCTCCATGCATGCATGGGTTTTCTCCAGGTACTCTGGTTCCCTCCCGTAGAAGTGACCAAAAACATATGTTTCACTAGCTGGCAGCTCTAAATTGGCATAGGCCACCTACTGGTTTAGGTGTGAGAGTGAATGGTTGTTTGTCTTGTTTGTCTCTATGTGGCCCTGTGATGGACTTGTGACCTGACCAGGGTGTACCCCGCTCCTCGCACTGTGACTGCTGGATATGAGCACCAGTGACCCTAAAAGGAAGAAGTGGGTAAAGTTGATGGATTGGTTTGTGACAGTGTATGTGTGAAAGGTGGATATGTGAAGATATATTTTAACACTCACACCCTCAGTGATGTAGCTGAGCCAGAAAAAGAAACTGTAACCTGAACCCCTGAACTGGAAGCAGTCTGTTTATCAGCTGTTTCATGTTTACTTTCTTTTCACTCAAAACATAATGCTCCAACACAGTGAGGTTTATTTAAAATAATATGTGTAGAAATATCCCTATTTTATGTTTTTATTGTGTAAATTAGGCACATTTTGTCTCTGGAAAAACAAAGTGTAACCTAGTTTTGCACACATGGGGGTGCTAGTGAGATTTCACTCTTTAGACCTAGTTGTGTCCCTGTGCTTATAAAAGCCACAGATGAATCCCTTTGGTTCTTGTGTCCTGCTGTGTGAATGATTTCATCATTTCCTATAACATGATTGTCTTCCAGCTTCAGCCTTGATTCAATTTACATTTTACAGCTTGACAAGCTGAGAGAATCCTTAACATCATTGACTTTGTCCAAGTTATAAGATTTGTTTTATTGCGCTTCTTGACTGAATCTTTTAGACAAGGAATAATCTGACAAGCATCACAGGAAGGTTGGAGCTCATGAGATAAGGACACCTCAGCAGAAGAGATGAGGCAGCCTCTCGCCAAATTCAATTTCTCTTCCTTTACCCGGGAAAAAAACATCTCCTGATAAAGACAAGTTTACCCTTGTCAAACATAGAATATTGCATGGATCAGCTAAAACATATTTTCTTCAGTTTCACTTTAACTTTTATACAGCTGTGGCTCCTTCATAAAAAAAGTCAGTTCAGAAGTCCGATATCCTTTTTCTGTCTTGATCAGATTTTGGAAATAGAAATCTTCAGAGATTAGAGAAAGGGACAGAAGTCTAGTTCAGGGGTTCTTAACCTTGTTGACCTCGGGGCCCAATTTGTTAAACATCAAGTGGCACGAGGCCGAGTCAGACATTACCAATGTACGGCTCAAAATGATAATTATTCTTTTTTTATAACTTCAGTAGAAAACGAAACTAAATATTAGTTTATTTAGTTTATTTATTTCTTAATCATCAGTGACCTTTTTTTAAGTGAAGAGAAAATAGAGACAGAGAGAAAAACAGAGAGAAGTGATTAGAAAGATAGAAAGATTGAAATAGCGATTAGAAGTATATTAAATATACACCAACAAAACACAGGACCACACACCCAACATCTGTCCGCTCACCTGAAAAATAAATGTGAATAAAGGCGGCAGCTCTAACC
>NW_013952849.1:136092-150705 GCF_001266775.1 Austrofundulus limnaeus | reverse complement strand
ATTAAATTCCAGTGAAATATATTTATGTTTGTGGTTGTAATGTGACAAAATATGGAAAAGTTCAAGGGGTATGAATACTTTTGCAAGCCACTGTACGTTCAGTGAATCTTTGCCAAATCTCAATAAAATAAATCCAGTGGGTTAAAAGATGAATAGTAAGTTGTAATATATGGTTATATTTCAAATATATACTTTGATTTAGCAGTTTACTTGTTTATTTGATTGCTGGTAGGCCATGCTGTAAATGTTTAAATATGCAATGTAACAGTTCATGCAAATCGTAAAAGAAGAAGATGGAAAAGGTGATTGTGTGTTTTAAGATGGGTCTAAATAAAGTTCTTAAATATGACTCAGCCTCAAGGCGACAGTCTTAGCTCAGTTGCTATGAAATCAAGGGATGACAGACATAAAGATGATGTCAGATGAACTGAACAACATGAAAATATTTAAGAAAGTTTAACAATAATGTTCCATCAAGATGAGTAGGTGGTTGTATTGATTATGCACTGGGAACTTAATCTAAACCCTTCTCATCCCTGCAGTTTTTATTCCTGATTAAACTCTTCCAGTAAGACTTTACCTCCTTCCCCTCACTGATCTCCTCTTCTTACCTTTTTTGTCTCCTTGTCTGGCCTCTGTCTTCATGCCCCTGGCTCTCTCAGCACCATGGCGCATGCCTTTTGACTGCAGTGCTCTGTGGCAGCAAATCAATAATTCACCACTGGCGATAATTTGGAGATAAGATGGTCATAATCCTGATGTGTATTTGTGGGGTCACATTTTCTTTGTAATTGTCAGTCAGTGATGTCCTTTACTGATATCATGGTTGTTGGGGTGGTTTATGTGGCTAAGGGGGGAAAAAACCCAACAAAAACCTATGCCGTTTCAAGAAGCAAACAAAAAATGAAGCAGCAACATAAACTGTACAGCTTTTCACAAAAGCCAGAGATTGTTTTCCTACATGTTTAATGTGGCAAATATTTCTAACAAATTAAATCAGCCTTTCATTTAATACAGTTTCAAATCATGGGTCACACAATCTTATGCAAGGTCATGTCTGGAGTATGGAACATAAATGTCCCTCAGCTAGTATTACATCATATATAGCTCAAAATCTGGTAAAATGACTGAGTTATACTATAACCGTTTTTACGTTGGCTATTTTTTTCTGTTGCTTGCATTAACTCTAAAAGTTAATCTGTTGCCACATACTCATACCTTGGATATTTCTTCTTAAAGGCATTCTTTAAAAATGGTGTATGATTAAAATATGAAGCTAGGTCATTATTTTATGGAGGACTTTACAGTATAAATGTGCTGAACTTGGCACAACTGCTAAATTTAATCTGATCTGAGTGTTGTTTGATTTCTGGTTTGTTGCTGTAAACCTATAACTACAACTGTCATAGACGACCAGAGGTCGTCTATGACAGTTGTAGTTATAGGTTTACAGTATTGTTCAAAGGGTTTATGCAGAATTTGATGTGTAGTTGATAGAAAATTGGACATTTGGGTTGAAAATGGAAACCGTATACATTTAAGTGGTCAGAATACATTTGGAGGAAGTGTCTCAAGCTTTGCAGTTAAGGTTGGGAGTTCAGTTTATCATCTCACAGAGGGACTAAATTTTTTACATCTCATATGCCTGAACTTTCCTTAAAAATACTCAGAGGGTGTGTTTATACTTAACTATTGGCAAAATATTTTATAAACCACTGGAGGAATTTTATGAAACTCTGAAAATATTGATAGGATGGACAGCTACGACTGATTAACTTTCGGAGTCGGCACTTCAAGATGGCCACCAGACCTAATTGACATCGGCCAATACAAAAAAAGGAATATAATTTTAAGTTATTTAATAAATTGTTAGTTGATGTGCAGTTAAAATGGGACATTTTCTTTTAACATGAACATGCCCTACCACCGTTAACATATGTTGGTGTAAATTCTCAGCCATGCAGAACGTAATAAATCTAGAAAGTTTAAAAAAAGTAGTGACTGAAGTTCTGTCCTGTAGCTGAAGTCCCAAGCTTTAAACTGCATGATGTTGGTATTGATAATCTCAATATCTGGGTTGGTCTATACCTCTACGTCACTGACCGAAAAGTTGGATAAATTTGCATGACTGTTATGACTGCAGTCTCTTTGAAAAACATCAAGATAAGTTCTTAAATTTAATTTTATTGTGCTCCGTACAATGACAAAGGCATCAATCAATCAATCAATCATGTATCCAATTTAATATCACATATAAAAAAGACCTGGGTTGGATCTGATTTGCCTACATTGTGAACATATCCATACACACACTAGTCAAAAGACGCATTTGATGGTATTTAAAAAGTGTCACAGTGAAGGTTTGGATGAGGGATGACTGGTCGGACCATACGGCTGCCAGTCATGTAGGATTGAACACTTTACAACACCTTGTGTCATCTTGTACAGGGCCTCAAAGACTGGGAGCAACCAAACGCCAACCTCCCACAAAGATGGTTTTACTTGGAGTGGAGCTGGAATCAGGTGGTATGAACTGATGAGTGGAGTTGCACCATGTTCAGTTCACGGTAGAGGGACTGGTCCTGCCATTGTTTTGGACTGACAGTCCACTGTCTGGTGTTATGGTGGTGGGAAGCCATAGGGGTCTGACTTCAGGTCACTTCTGGTACTGAGGCAGACCATGATAACTCAGATCTGCATCAGTGACATCTTGTGTTGCATGGTATTTAACAATAAAAAAGAATCTTTATCCATTGTGGATTTTTAAATTATTCCTATAAGCAGTCATTCAACTCAGCAGTTTGTTGAAAATAACAGGATTCTTTATTTCCCTCAGGGGCTCTGGAAGGCATTGTTAAGACTGAAGAAGCTGACTTCTGTAATCCTTGTCGTCTGAGGTCTTAAGGACTTTATTTCAAAGCAGACCTGAGTGTCTTCCTGATTCTCTTATCAGCTCGGAAACACAAATGACTGTTGCAGCAGCAGGAAGCATTCTGTTGTCCAAGTTTAAAATGAGAAAACCTGATGTCATGGCCATTTGTCAAACAATGCTGTGCACAAACTATGGTTACAGCTATCCATGTAAAATAATCAGGTTGGTGGGAAGAGGGGCCACTTAATATTCACAGAGCAGTAGCACAGTGAATGGAAATGAGTGAGGCTGAAAAAGGACTGGAGGGAAGGGAGTTAAGGAAAACCAAGTGAAACAGAATGTGAAGCTGCAGGAAAGGACTGGCACCATGACACGTGCAAACAACTTATTCTACAAATGCTAATAACTCAGGATGGTGTGGGGACTCAGAGTTAGTGTGAAGATTTGTAGTTACATGCTGAGTGTCTGAAAAGTCATCCTGTGTGGAGCTGCAGCAGTGCATGAAATTGATAGAAATTGACTCAATATGTGAATTTGTATACATATTGGTTTTTCACTGTGATAATGACCCAGTGTTTGGTTATTATCCCCCACTGTCGAGAGACAAAAGGTGGCAATGATTGTTTTGTAAGCTTTTCTCTCCTTCTCTCTCTGTGTGTTTGTCTGTTAGCAAAATATTTCATGAACCCCTTGATGGAGTTTAATGACGTTCTCAGAAATGTATCATTGGATATACATTTATAAACCTGGAGTTATTTGATGTATAACTGGTTAAACCTGGAGTTATTTTTTGTGTAACTGGTTAAACCTGGAGTTATTTGTTGTGTAACTGGTTAAACCTGGAGTTATTTGATGTATAACTGGTTTGACCTGGAGTTATTTGATGTGTAACTGGTTAGACCTGGAGTTATTTGTTGTGTAACTGGTTAAACCTGGAGTTATTTATTGTGTAACTAGTTAGACCTGGAGTTATTTGTTGTGTAACTGGTTAAACCCGGAGTTATTTGTTGTGTAACTTGTTAAACCTGAAGTTATTTGTTGTGTAACTGGTTAAACCTGAAGTTATTTGTTGTGTAACTGGTTAAACCCGGAGTTATTTGTTGTGTAACTGGTTAAACCTGAAGTTATTTGTTGTGTAATTGGTTAAACCTGAAGTTATTTGATGTATAACTGGTTAGACCTGGGGTTATTTGATGTATAACTGGTTAGACCTGGGGTTATTTGATGTATAACTGGTTAGACCTGGGGTTATTTGATTTATAACTGGTTGAACCTGAAGTTATTTGTTGTGTAACTGGTTAAACCTGGAGTTATTTGATTTATAACTGGTTAAACCTGAAGTTATTTGTTGTGTAACTGGTTAAANTTGTGTAACTGGTTAAACCTGGAGTTATTTGATTTATAACTGGTTAAACCTGAAGTTATTTGTTGTGTAACTGGTTAAACCTGGAGTTATTTGATGTATAACTGGTTAAACCTGGAGTTATTTGATGTATAACTGGTTAAACCTGGAGTTATTTGATGTATAACTGGTTAAACCTGGTTATTTTATGTAAGTTTTGGAATTAACCTGATTTTTTCTGTATTTCCAAATTTACAGAAAGTGAGCTAATATTTGGGGTGGTAGTAGCAAAGAGTAAGCTCCAACATATGCTGAGTAGACATACATTGTACAACATCTTTGTGTAAAACTGTGTGTTAGTAAAATGGCTCATAAACCATTGGATGGAATTTTTTTCAAATCTTGCTGTAATCATTGCATGTTCATCCATACCTGATTTACTTCGGGGGTAACTTGATTCAACATAGCTGCCAGAGCGAATCAAACACAAAAATAGTTTCTACTTAGATTTACAGAGAACGAACAAAACTTTGCCGTGGTAGCAGCTCAGAGTCCTCCTCGAGACATATCTTAGTGCTAATGCCCTGTGTGTGTGATCATGAATAACTTTATTTATAATCTTTGCATAGAACAGCTCAAACTCTTCTCATTTCAAAATGACGGGCGACATGCATCCCATCGGGAAATCCCAAGTGTTAAATATATACACTAGGTATAGATCAGCTTGATTATCTGGATTTGTTATATTTCCACATCTGGTTTTAAAGGCAGCAAACCTGGCTGGCATTTTCTCATTTTTCTGCCCTTTTCAGTCACTCCTTATAGGTTTGTGTAATGTCAGCCGTCATGTTTCTGCCTAACCTTCAGGTGTGTGACTGCAGTGAGTTGAGTCGGGTCTGCTGCAGGCAGGTTCCTGAGCTCTGAGCAGAACAAAGCTGGGGTGCATTTCCTCTCCTTTTTCATGCTCATCAGTGGTGTCTAAAAACCATGGCTGGTCAAAGAGATGGGTCTGAGGGCTCCCCTCCCCCTCCTCTACCATGCTAAATTAGAACTGCCGATGTGATTCTCCTCCTTCCTCTGTGGCTTCGTTCCTCTCCCCTTTCCCTCCTGAAGTTCCAGAGGAGAGAAACAAGGGGAGCTGTCAGCTGACTGCCTCGCTCCAATCAGATAAGTTCTGATGGAGGTGTTCAGCAGCTGCAAAGATCAGCTTCACCCTGAGGGAGGGAGGAAGCAGGAGGCTGGATCGAGGCAGCGCGGCATGGATGTGCACCGGTAGGAAGTCATGATAAGTCTGGTTCTGTACCATGGATGAGTCCAGCATTCTGAGGAGACGAGGGCTACAGGTAGGAGAGCAAAACCAGCTGAGCATCGAGCAGCGCTTTCTGAGGCTCCTATGGTGGTCGCTCAGTAAGCAGTTAGGACTTTCTGTGTTAACACTTACTGTACCATGCATGTGTGTGCACTTCATGTGAAAGATTTCCCTGCTCACAGTCAGGACTGTCCACCGTTCTCACAGGAACTCATTTCTGCTCACTTTCTCTGTTAGGATGTCTTAAGTCAAAGTTCTGTTAGCTACAGATTTGTGTTCGGATCATTTTTCACGTTTAATTAGTGTTTACGACTTACTGAGGGACCAAGGGCTCTGTATTTATAGTGTGTGTTGTGAGAGCAGGTTTTCTCATCCTTTATTGACTTTTTATGATAATCAAGTCTAAACTGAGGCTTTCTGTCAGAAATCATGCCTGAGATGTGAACCAAGTTCAAGGAGACACTTATAACAAATTGTTTACCAAATCCAATTATTGCTGTCACAACAGTACATAAATAAAAATGTAAAATGGAACTTTAAATTGCATCCATTTTACAGCACATCTCCTATTATTTATAATTTAAAACCCATCAAACAATCATTTTCTTCTGCCTTGTCCTCAAACTCTGCAGTAACTAGACTAAATATGACTTGATTCATAATTGTGCTTACTCTAGTTTGAGCCACGTATATGGAATAATTGATAAACATGTTTAATAGGCAGCCTGTTTAAAATTCATCTCAGCAGTCGTGTGTGTTCGGAATCACAAACTCCTTGTGATCCGTTCATCGGCTGCGTGATGGCTGATGAATTAAACTAATAAAACTGCTTTAATTTCACTATAAACAAAGGTTTTTTGCCTGAGAACAGAATTTTTCATTAAAGCTTTAATGTTTGACTTACATGTCCACATATTCAATAACGTGTCCCTCTGAGATTATAAATGCTTAGAAAAATGCTGACATTTAATTTATGCTTTTTAAATGAGTTTTCTAAAGGAAACCAGGAGCACGTTTTTAATTGCATTTATAAAAAAGCTACAAAAAAGGATTATTTTTGTTTGTACAGTTGCCCTAATCTCTCTGTTCCTTTGTTGGAGGCCTCCTCATCATCATCTTCCTCCTTCCATACAAGACTCTTCTCAGTTTCTGAGCGAGCTCCAGCTGTGGCAGAAACAACGGGTGCTCCTGTGGTTCGGCAGCTGTTGTGCTCTGACTTTTGCTTTCAAAAAGCAAACATGGAAGTTAGTTTGTCAGCAAATGAGCATGGCTGCTTCAGCTTCACGGTTTCCTGTTTATACTTGGACAGGAAAATATGACCTCACCTGTTTAAATTGTAGAGGAAGGGCATTCTTTGCTTAAAAAAACAAATCTTTTGGGCAGGAGTTGTCTCATAGAACTTTGATTTTTTTTTTGTTGAATTATTTATACAAATCTTATAATTGTTCTGTGCACTTTTTATGCACAAATATATTTTAATTTGAATGTTAAAAGTAATCAATGTTGAAAAAGAAACGCTCAGCTCTGCCTTTTCATTTTTGTGTTCTGTTTGTCATTTTTGTTGCCCTCATGTACCTGTTTCATAGATTACGTGTTTGAGCTTTGCTTTAAGCACTGATTCACTAAACCTACACAGCACCTCTTTGAGCTTCAATTTTGCTCATAAATTGCGTCAAATGTTTGCTCTTTCTCGTCATCACATTTTCAAAGCAAATAGTAATATTTATCAGCACAAATCTGTCAGGTTCAGCAAATTTGAGTACTTTTGAAGCTTTTTGTGTGCATGTGTCAGGAGGCATCTCGCTGCCTGATCTGAATGTGATTCTCTGCCACAAACACAACAGACACAATAGTGACAGAGAAAATCTTTTTTTATATAATCACTTCAATAGAAAAAATAACTTAATATTAGTTTCTTAAGTTCTTCATCATCAGTGATTTTTTTAAGTAAAGAGAAAATAGAAAAAGAGGAAAAAACAAAGAAAATGTAATTAGAAAGATTGAAATAGAGATTAGAAATATATTAAATACACACCAAGAAAACACAGGACCACACACCCAACATCTGTCCGCTCACCTGTAAATAAATGGATAAATAAATGGATGACATGCATACATATATACATACAGTACATTCGTGCATACTGTAGATATGTACACACAGACATATATACACACTCAGTGACCAGTCAGAACCCACCAGACCGGAACACCTGTCTGTGAGCAGTTGTGAACATGCGTGTATATACAAGATTTCTCCAHYRDAATATTTAATAGTGACTGTGGAGGACCGAGACCCAACCCCCAAGACACGAGGCAGACATGGGGAAGACCAGAGCCCAAGGGCCCGAGAGGAATCCCGAGCGCAGAGCCCCAAGGGACACCCGCACGGGAAGATCCGCCCACCCACCTCCCAGATCAGACCATAGGGGAGAACTGGGAGAGTCCCCCCAGGGACCAGACGCAGTAACCCCCCGGGGGCCATCAGCGACAAACTCATGGGCCCCACCGGCACCCGCCACACCAGAGCAGATCCAGGAAAGGGCACAGAGGTCTGGGCCCCCAGGGCGCACCCCCGCCCCCCAGGCCAGAGCCCGACGGGGCCAGAGGCCCCGAGCCCCAGCAGGCAGTCACCAGGCCAGGCCGGCACACACCCCAGTGCCCAGCCCCAGACCTCGAGAATCACCAGCACGCTGGCGGCCAGCCGCACACCCCACCGGGGGGCCGAGCAGCAGTGGGACCCCAGATAAACCAGCTGGAGGGGCAGTCCAGATCCCAGCCTGAAACATACACAATCGCACCATCCCACCCTCATCCTCACCCCCACTCATTCAAAGACAAACAAGAAGGACACCACATTCCACTCATACCCCCGATACACACTCTATAGAGAAAATCATTTCTTATAGAGCACTCCAGCTCTTGTTGAATAAAGTATTGGGAAATATTTATCCCATGACACAATTATTTTGGATTGTTTATTCCCCTCTGGATTTGAAACTCTTTTTTTATAGGTAGATAAATATAGGAGGGTTTTCCTCAAAGTGGTGCTTATTGCCTGAATAAATATAAATTGCAAACTGCAACTCTGTTCAAGATGGCTGTCACAGCCATCTGACCATAAAATACAACACCAGTTATAACTAGGTCAGTTCTTCATATATTGAGATTTGTTATGGTAGTAGCTAAATCTCATCCCTTAACTCATATGCCAAGCATGAACAGATAGAGCTCCATCTTTTGCCATTAGCTATTTGGAGTCAGCTGTGTCTGTTAGTAAAATATCTCATGAAACACTGGAAGGATTTACTAAACTAATCGTTAAGTGTACATCTACAACCACATTTTGAACTCAACCCATTGCAAGATGTCCACCACAGCTAACTGCGGTTGGTCAGAAACTCGGGCAATATGCATTCCTTCAAAAAAGCTAGGGCTTAATTTTTTTTTATCTCTTATGAGAAGGAAACCACAAATCATGAATTACACTCCAGTTAATCTTTTGTCAAACTTTCATTGAGCACAAATTCATTCATGCAAATAAAAATCCTGTATTTTAGTATCTTTTTTGCAGATAAACAGACTAAATACAGGACTGTATATCTGTGAAACAAAATAATTGTAAATAAATCTGGTCACATAGTCGACCACCTGCAGTCAAATCTGACTTAAGCTCATGATGGATCTGAATTATCCAATCTCTAGTCTTTCTTTTAATTATTATTTATGAAAATGTATCACAGTGGCAGATTCTTTGTACAATTGTCAAGCCTGAATAATCGCAACAGTTGTGTTTGTGCTTAATGACTTTATTTTTAGACTTTTCAGAAACAATCAGAGCCGACAGAAGAATTTGTGTTTGCCAGAATCAGACTCATTAATGAGGTCTCAGAATAAATACTGAAATAAAATTTGGTTTTCAGCTCTGTTCAGTGGCTTTTCTTTGTTTGGAGCAAAACCATTCATAAAAAAAGTGTCTGCATAATATAAATACAATAATGTGAGACTATAAAGTTCATGACATTATTTTTATGCTAGGGGACTTGAATGCCCACTTGGATAGCGACAATGTAAACTGGGGGGGGGGGGGGTGATTTGTAGACTAAAACTGCATTATGTAAAAACTGATGCAAAACATAATAAGTCTTTAATGCATTTTATAATACTCTTAGCCACATTATGTTATTACAGCCTAAAGCAGTGTTTCCCAAAGTTGGGGTCGGGACCCAAAACGGGGTCCCGAAACATCAAGGTGGGGTCCTGAAAAGATTTTCTGAATTAGTTACATTTTTGCCTTAGTTGTTACAAAGGAGTGAGGTTAGTGTATTTAAAATGGATAAATGTAGTATAAAAATATTGTTACTATGCCCATGTTTTGTTGACCTGATACAAATGTTTATCATCCAAAAACAGCTGGGGTCACAGGTCTCTGCTACTGTTATTTGTGGGTCAAAAGCTGAAAAGTTTTGGAACCAGTGCACTTTGGTTCCCAAAGTTGGGCTTGGGACCCAATTACGGGTCATGAAGCACCTTGGCTAATCTCCAGAAATCAATTTAAAGGGTAATAAAATAATTGCTGGTGTAATATTTTCCCTATAGTTATTACAAAAACACAAAATAAGTAAAAATAAGTATTTATATTTGTGTACAAGCTGTTTAGCTTGTCAAAAAGCCTGTGTTTTTAGGGTTATTAACAGTTTGTGTACTGACAGTAATATTTGGGGTCACAAGTTTTTGCCATGGATATTTGTGGGTCAGAAGATAAAAAGTTTGGGAACCACTGGCCTAAAGTGTCCTGGTGCAAAACATAATAATGTTACATTATTACACTTTGTTACAATTGTTACAAAATGCGGTGGTTGCTGTCTTTTTAGAAATGATAATGTAATTATGTGATTCATTATGTAATAAATGATCACAAACTAGTGTTTGTGTTCATCCTGATCAATACACTTGTAACTAGAAGCACTCAGAGAGTGCAAACCTCCGCCAAGACCAATTTCCCCCATCCTGTAAGAGTTAATGCGCAAAAGCAGAGATGGAAATACATTTGCCAAATACGTTCTGAGGTAGTGAACATTTAAGCAGCAGTATGTACGGGATTTCTTCTCGGTGGAGTCCATTGTGAAAAAAACAAAGTCAGACTCGTCACCCGATGTTATTGATGGTCAAACTGGTGTGGGATTAAGCTCCTAAGTTTTCATCAGTCACATTTCACCATGTAAAACGTCTGTTTTATCTCCTTGTCTGAGTTTGTAATGGTTTGACTCTCTTTATAAAGTGCTTCCTGGCTCCCCCCGTCTCCAAACTTTGAGGCCTGGCAGCTCTCTGTTTACAAGCCTAGTAGAGACAAACAGTTTTGAGTGGTTGTTTCGGAAATGTGGTGTGTTTGAGGAAATGGGAAAAATAGGTTTCATGGTGCAGTCATGCACTTTGTGGTCACAAAATGTTCTGTAAATGTGCATATTATGGCAAAATTATTCATCATTAATTATGATTTTAGCATTAATTTTATAAAGTTTGAAGTCTGTGCTGTCCAATCCAGCTCACTGTTTTTTACAGAAGCCCTGTGAAAGCATCACAGCTTTGCCGATCTCAGAGTATTAAAAGAAAAAAAAAATCCTGTATCCGCATCGTGATCCRGAACATCACCAAAATTTAAAGGTTAATTCCTTGGCCCAGTACCCACATGTGGTAAAAATATCATGACAATCTGTCCACAAGTTTTTGAGTAATGTTGTCCACAGACAGACAGACATACACGACCGGAAACATTACCTCGCCCTCGGTTAATGATCATGTTGCAGTTACTACACATTTTAATTTTTGAAAACTTGGTCAATAAATACCAAACTTTTCATCATTTAATTGCCTGTTCACAGGCAGATTCCTCTGTATTAATGTAAAGGTTGTTTAAGGCAGATGATCATAATGCAGCTTTACAGACACATCAGACCAAACATGAAGTGAGCAACACAACTGACTGATGGGTGCAGCTTCCACATTTTGCAGACTTTGAGCTGGTCTGTTGTGGTTAAAGAGGGAACTGAGCTGCATGGTGAAGTTCTCTGTTTATGGAGCGGTTTATATTTTCTACCCCCACCTGTGGTCAGAAACTCTGGGCAGTGACTGAAAAATCGAGACTGAATGCAGGCAGCTGAAATTAGTTTTCTTTGCACATTAGCTGAGCTCTCCATTAGATGTGAGAAGTTCTGTTATCTGGGAGAGACTCAGCGTAGAGATGTTGCTCCTCTACTTTGAAAGGAGGATGAGGTGGCAATGGATGCCTCCTCAGAGCGGTGTTTCAGGCATATCCAGCTGGTGGTAGACCCCCTTGGAGGACCCAGGTCATGCTGTTCTGTGAAAACCTTGGAAACTGATGTCTGGACCTCCCTTCTCAAGATGCTGCGCCTGCGACCTGACAGCAGCAAATACTTGACGGGTGGATTTTCAAATTTTTGTTTAAAATCATTTTGGGGTGTTTTTGTTGTCGTTTCTGATCAATTAAATAGGTTTTAAAGTTATTATTAAATTAAAATGATTCAATGTGACTTTTAAGCGTTAGACTTTCATCTTTGTTTTGCACTTTATTCTTTTGTTGCCTGGGCTCTTATGAGTATTTTTGTGTAGCTTTACTGTTTCATTGTTACACAGAATATTTAGGATTTTTATGGGTTGAATGAAAAAAGCAGCAGCCTGTCTTTCATCTTAATTAAAAAACAACTTGTCAGATGTTTCTGCATCGCTGTGTGAGCCTTAATGGGGTTTTATCGTTCATTTGTCACTGCTTCAGAATAAAAAGGTAGCTTTTCAAGCAACGGTGTGCCTCCAAAGAGCTGTTTGTGTGAAGAAACATGAAGGTGCAGCAACAGAAACACATTTATAGATTTTCTAAACAGTCAGTTTAGGTCATCAAACCACCTAAAGTCAGGATAACGAAGGGAAACACAGCTTCTGTTTTTACAGTGAGATTTTCTGTTCTAAATAATCACAGATGAACAGCTATCATTATCCATCCATCCATCCATCCATCCATCCATCCATCCATCCATCCATCCATCCATCCATTTTCTGTATGAAAATAACTTCACCCATGTTTTATGCCAGTTTTAAATTTGGATCATATTGTGATGGAAACAGTTGGTTTTCTAGCTGTACTGGTCATACTTCACGATGTTTCTCCACCAAACTACAGTAGATCTCCAGCAATCAGGATGTTTTCTGGCTACAATGGGGAAAAACAATATTTTCTTTAAGTATTTACTGAACATTTTAGGTTAAAAAGAGAATGTAGCTGCATGCATTTTCCCTTGTGAGGAAACAGACCTAAAGGGGACTAAATTCAACAAAACACAGGTTAGAAACAATAATAATAAACTGAAGATAAACCCAGATTCTGGTTTAAAATTGTCCTTAAACATTTAGTCTCTTGACAATAAAGCAGTCAATCTGTCTAATTTCACAGCTTAAAAAAAAACGTACCTTGCAGAACAACCGTTTTATTATGACCCCCAGTTTATCTGAAAAAGGGGTATGGTTACAGCTCAAAAACTATTTAACATAGGAGCTTCAGATTTCTTTCTTTCTTTATTTATTTTTAGCTCTGATGAGGGGTTATCCATCAGGTCAATGAGTGCCCCCCCCCCACTCCCACAAAAAAGACCCCCACCCAAACCACTACAATTTTGGGATGCACCTAGTACATGACATTTATTAGGAATAAAGACCTCTGAGTTCAGGTGCATTTCTGCGTGCGGGGGTCATTATGTTACCGCTATGCGGTAGTTGTCAGCTAGATTTGAAGTACTCCAAATGTTTAGACACAGAGAGAGAAACTTTTTTATCATTTGTCACAGACGCAGACTCTGCTTTATCCACTATGATCGTTTGAACCTCAGACCAGGCAGAGTGGAACAAAGCATGTGCAGTGCAGACCAGCAGTGTGGGGAAAACTATCTTTAGTTATTTTAGAAATTACATGATGGGCATAAAAACCTGAAACATAAAAATATTGATGTTAATGGATTCTTAAAGTCAAATGAGTTGACATTTTGGAATGGTTGTAGCATCTCTTTTGTAGATGGACACCCATTAATCACCTTCTAAGCATTTTATTAAAATTTATCCAGTGGTTCATGAGATATGCTGCTAACAGGCAGAGTTGTTTTGAAATGTAATGTCAAAGTTTTATAAAGAGACCTTGTGTGTTTAGTTAGAACTTGTATTTAAGTTGGGGATGTCCCTCTGCTTCAACTAGACCAACTTTTAGGTGTTTTCATGTTTTGTACTAAGGTGGTGTGAAGTTAAAGGAAAAATTCAACTGGGCTGACAAAGGATAATTTGTTGTAGAAGATCTTCCAATAATCACTTTCAGAAAGATTCATGGAATTTCATTTTACTGGTTCATGAGCTATTTTGCTAACACACACACACCCACACCTACTATGTCTCTCCATCCTTGTGGGGACTTCCCATTGACTTCCTTTCATTTTTTTTGAAATTTTATATCCTAACTCTGACCATTTACCCTAAAATTAACCTCACAGGTTGACCTGACCCTAAAACTAACCAAAACCTTAATTCTAAACCTAACCCCACATCTGTAGTTTGAATTTGGACCCGTGGGGACCTGGCATTGGTCCCCATGATGCACTTCGGTCCCCACAAGGCTGCTTTTTTTTAGGGAAAATTGTCCCCACAATGTGGGAAAACATAGCCACACAGACAAACACACTGTGTGTGAAAATGTGTCCCAGCTGTAACAGATCACACACATCACTACAAACTCCACCATAAACATCATGATCCGAACATCTAGAAGCAAAAAGATCTACATGTCCCGCCTGAAACGTCCATCATGTTCTGCTTGAAACGTCCATCGTGTCCTGCTTGAAACGTCCATCGTGTTCTGCTTGAAACGTCCATCGTGTCCTCCTTGAAACGTCCATCGTGTCCTGCCTGAAACGTCCATCATATCCTGCCTGAAACGTCCATCGTGTCCTGCCTGAAACGTCCATCGTGTCCTGCCTGAAACGTCCATCGTGTCCTGCCTGAAACGTCCATCGTGTCCTGCCTGAAACGTCCATCGTG
>NW_013952849.1:131296-136082 GCF_001266775.1 Austrofundulus limnaeus | reverse complement strand
ACACACACACACACACACACACACACACACACACACACACACACACACAAACAAGTTTTGTTTGTCTTTAGCATCAAGCAATTACACAAATTCTTCACAACATATTATTTTGGATTTTAAGAAATAAAATAGAAATTTTGTATTTCCTTTTATGTTTCTATTTAAAACAAAGCTTTGCTACAGAAACAATCTTATCAGCAAGTTTATATGCAGAATATTAATCTCTCCTGCTGAAGAAATGGTGCACAATATCGGCCCCTGGTGGTGATCTTGGATACTGAGACAATTTTTTTAGCTTTAAAAAGGCATGCAGTATAAAATCTATTTGCATTTCTGTTTCCTTGGTTACTAAACTTAGTAAATACTGACTCCTAATTTTACATTAGAGAGACATAAAGTCTGACATGTTATTCTGCAGATGGATCAACACTAATTAGATGAATTTAAATTACTGAAATATAAGAGCAAAAAGACTCCATTTAGGAGTTTTCAGGAATGTTTGTCTTGTTACATGTTTCATAGAACATGCTTTTTGATTGGCTTTTCCTCTTTCTGATTTTTGTGCATCATGTTCAAACTGAGAGATTAATCGTTGTTCTGTTTTATCTCCAGCTGTTCACACCGTCTGTCAACTGAGTTCCTCCATCATTTCTGCCATTATCATTCTGTCCCGTCAAACATCGACCACCTGCCCACATCTAACAGCACTGATTCCACCACATGAAAGAAAACGTCATTCACCAGTTCACCATGATTTTATAAATTAGCGTTTTGATTAACAGGATTTCTTTCATTAGCAACAACGCTCAACTGTGACAAAACAACAAATACAGAAACTAAAACACTAACAGGTGGATGTCTGCAGTGTGAAGGAGCACTTCCTGCTGGGGTGTGTGTGTGTATTTGCTACATCATGGAGACCATAGATGAAGCCTTGTGGGGATCCAGTGCTCTTTAAAAAGCCTGATCCCCACAGGTATGGATGCTGTTTTTGGGTGGTGGTGGTGGTGGGGGGTAGGGTTAGGACTAAAGGGCTCGACACACGGGCAGCGACAAACTACAGCGATTAACGGCTGTCATCGCAGCCAGGGTGAAACCCGACACACGGGACGCGATAGCGATCGCAGCGTTGCGAATCGCGCTCTCAGGTCGCATGTGTTCACAAAATTTGATTGGTTCTTGACTCTGAAGGCAGGTGTGCATTACGGACGTGTAAACTAAACAAATCTTGYRATGCTAATGATACTGAAAAACAAACACACATCAAGATACAGTTTTAAGGGCTTGACACACGGGAGGCGACGTCGCTCGCTCTCCATTCATTTCCTATGGAGCCTGTGTGGTGAGGCGACAATCGCTCACCCTCCTCCAGCTAAGCGACCGGCGAAAATAGTGCATGTGAAATTTCGCGCTCGTACACGTAGACGTGCACACGCGAGCATGCGACGCAACATATGAAAGTTGAAAAATGTTCAACTTTTGTCGTTGTCGCTTAGCGTACAACCAATCAGCGAGGGTTTCATTGACTGACCAATGAGAGGAGAGTATGCTACACACTGCCGTTAGCTAACACTTTCACCAAGKGATTACTAAAAAGCTTTGTGGGAATTTATTGGCACCAGGGTGAAGTTTATGGTAAGTTTTTCCTCATAAAACTGTATCTTGATGTGTGTTTGTTTTTCATTATCATTAGCATCGCAAGATTTGTTTAGTTTACATGTCCGTAATGCACACCCGCCTTCAGAGTCAAGAACCAATCAAATTTTGTGAAGACAAGCGATCTGAGAGCGCGATTCGCAACGCTGCGATCGCTATCACGTCCCATGTGTCGGGTTTCACCCTGGCTGCGATGACAGACGTTAATCGCTGCAGTTTGTCGCTGCCCGTGTGTCGAGCCCTTTATGATGAAAAACTTACCATAAACTTCACCCTGGTGCCAACAAATTCCCACAAAGCTTTTTAGTAATCACTTTAGTAATCACAGTAATCACATCGCAAGCTCGCGTGTGCACGTCTACATGTACGAGTGCGAAATTTCACATGCACTATTTTCGCCGGTCGCTTAGCTGGAGGAGAGCGAGCGACGTCGCCTCCCGTGTGTCGAGCCCTGAAGGTGTGAATTGAGTTTAGATTGGGTTTTGGGTCAGGGTTAAAGTCCACATGATGATGAAAAACCAACGTGTGTGTCATTGTTTGAGGTGACAAATCAGATAAACGAAAGTCATTTTTTAAAGCTTCATCTGATTAAATACTGTATATAAAGTCTTTCCCCCACTCTCTCTTTAAACACCTTTCATTTGATGGAAGAAGATGAAACCACAATAATTGTAAAACGTCTTCCACCTTTACTTCGACACACATCCTGTACAAAATAAAAGTAAGATTAATACCCTGGTTGCCTAAGTGTGCACATCTTGAACCAGTGCAACCAAAGTGTCTTTTTATTTGATTTAAACCTTTAGTTTCCTAAAGAAAGAGTCCATCAGTTGCTAGCTATGCATTTACTTGGTAATATTTGTCCATTCTTCCTTCCCGAAGTTCTACAAATCTGTCAGACTGGTAGGACATCGTATCAAGTCCCACCCCCCTTCAGGCCACTACGGTGAACGTTTCAGGTTCACACTGTTTGCAAACTAATAGGGCTTTTTGTTTAATAGCATTGGTCCATAATATATTGTAAATCAATCTTTTAGTCTGAGTTATTGTAAATAGTACAAAATTTATTATTTTTAGAACTCAGCAGTTTTAAAAATGTACAAATATTTCAGTGCTACATGCTCAGCTGCATCAGTTGAATCCAAGTGAATCCCCTCTTGTGGTCATTTCTTCCTGCCTATTTATTTATTTTAAAATGTTTCCTGGACTGAGAGTTAGCACCTCAGCGTATTTTCCCTTCGATGTAATACATTTATAAAAGTGTAACAAGTTAGTCGAAGCATTTTGCAAATCTGATGGAATTTGAGCTTCAGTTCAATGAACTTTGTGTTGTATAAGTTAGTTAAGGTTTTATTTCATTAGCAGTCTGAAGTTTCCTTTTTATTGAAATGAAGTGTATTTTTTATGTAAGCAGAGAAACTAAAGAACAAATATTAGGAAAGTTAAAACATTTAACAAACTGGACCTGTGACTACATCGTTAATAATAATAACTTTATTTATAAAGCGCTTTCAACAAAGTGCTGAACAGTTAAAAAAATTAGCTATCAGTGTTGCTAACGCTACCTCTACGGTACAAACAATGAGTTGTTGTGGGTCAGGGCACGTAGAGCATCTTGTCTCCTTTGGGTTGTGGCACACATTTGCCAACACTGTCCTAAAATTAGAAGTATATCAGCCATAAACAGCCATTGAATGAGCTGCTCTTGAAGTTCTAAATGGTATTACAGGTTTATTAACGGCACCATGTTTATTTTTGTTTTGTTTTGGGTCTGTGCTGTCCTGCCTCCGTCATTTCTGTCCAATGGAAGCAATGATCGTCACCCGCATGGGTTTGTCTATAAATTATAGTCTGCTTGCAAAAAAGCACCATGTGAATGCAAACCACACCATTTAAAAAAAAAAAAGTCTGCTTTGAATCTGGATGAAACAAGTGAACCGAAGGACTTTCCTGGTGTGAATACACCCTAAAAAACACACTTTTTAATCAATCTTCTTGGACCAAATGTTTGTAATGCAACTGATTGGTCTAAAATCATTCATACTCAAAATCTCAAAAGTTTAAATCCACACAGATGCACACAAATGTTGTTTGGTAAATTTCAAGCTAAAATGAAACCCCAACAGGGTCTAATGGTTTGACTTTTTGCACCCTCTTTTGTCACTTAGTGGTTGTACAGTAAGAATTGGGATTTCCTTCCCAGTCAGCAACAACAAAACTTGAACTAAGTGAACTTTTAATCTTGAGACATTTGAGAATCTAATATGAATCAAGAATTCTTATTAATGAAGCATTAAAAGGCTTTTTCTCAAGAGCAGAACTGATGCTTTGATGTGAGGAGTTGAAGTGTTCTGGTTAGAAGACCTTCATTGATAATTGCTCTTTAGAACAAAACACACTTTTAGGTTCATTATGTACCCATTCTGTTCTCTAATGAATTGAATAGATTACCAATTAAGCAAATAATGAAATGTCAATGTCAATATCTGTTTATTACTCTGACTGACACTTTCAGAGATGTGAGATGCAATCATTATCAATTTTATTGGCTTTGTAATGACTGTGCAGACCATAGAGAAGCATGAAATTAAATGGACATAAAGATGTTTTTAACATAAATAAGGCATAACATAAACCAGCTTTTTTTCCTTTCTAAAATGAACAAATGGGTGTAGATGGATGTTTTTCATGTCAAGGTTACAAAGGGAATAAATAAAAAATATGAGACATGCTTAAGAAGATTCAGAGGACATGCTGAACAAATAGAAACCCTGTAAAATTATGATTCTATTAAAAAACAACTTTAAAACCCAAACCGGACCAGGCTGGTCCTAAAGTCCAGGCAAATGTGGTTGAGTCTAAAGGTAGACATACATCTAGTGATTTACACAAATTTCATTAAAATCTCTTTAGTAATTTGTGAGATATTTTGCTAACAGACAAAATCATATTCATAGACCTATAGGCAAAAACATTATGTCCCTTCGTCTTTTATAGCAATCAGTGATACATGTTGGAAATTTTCCATTTTAAAAATGACAGGCAGTTATTTTAATAAAACTATAAATAAATTTAATCAGTACTTTGAAAATAAATTAAAATTTCAAGTTTATATATATATATATATATA
>NW_013952849.1:127979-130217 GCF_001266775.1 Austrofundulus limnaeus | reverse complement strand
TGACATTAGTGTCCTCTGACATTAGAGCTCTCTGACATTAGAGCTCTCTGACATTAGAGCTCTCTGACATTAGTGCCCTCTGACATTACGGCCCTCTGACGTTAGTGCCCTCTGACGTTAGTGCCCTCTGACGTTAGTGCCCTCTGACGTTAGTGCCCTCTGACGTTGGTGCCCTCTGACATTAGTGCCCTCTGACATTAGTGCCCTCTGACATTAGTGCCCTCTGACATTAGAGCTCTCTGACATTAGAGCTCTCTGACATTAGTGCCCTCTGACATTAGTGCTCTCTGACATTAGTGCCCTCTGACATTAGTGCCCTCTGACATTAGTGCCCTCTGACATTAGAGCTCTCTGACATTAGAGCTCTCTGACATTAGAGTTCTCTGACATTAGTGCTCTCTGACATTAGTGCTCTCTGACATTAGTCAGAGAGCACTAATGCCAGAGGGCACTAATGTCAGAGGGCACTAATGTCAGAGGGCACTAATGTCAGAGGGCACTAATGTCAGAGGGCACTAATGTCAGAGGGCACTAATGTCAGAGGGCACTAATGTCAGAGAGCACTAAGGTTCATCCGTCAGGTGTTTTCATCCACTCATTGTTTCTTACAGTTTGTTTTAAGTTTCATTCCTCTCAACACTCACACCCAAACACAGCCTAAAAAAGTATTTATTTGTTTTATTTAATACTTACCTCCAGGCTAACTTGGAGCCAGTTTCCATGACGACAGTCACAGACACGTTGCACCAAATGTCCAAAACAGGAGGAAATGCAGCTCATAATTTGTTTTGTTGCAGGAAAAGTCATAAAAATATTCTCTGCAGAGAGCTGGAACACAGCAGTCCTTTTTGTTTAGGAAGGAAGCATGCAGTCAGAGGTGCTGAGCTGCACCGCATTAAGATTTAATGCAGCCCTGTGGCTTTTCACTCTGGCTTTATTCAGGATTTTTGCACACATTTGTGACAAAAATACACATTTTCTACAAACATGAGACTTGACCAGCAGCCTCTTGCAGTGATAAATATTCAGTAACCAGACCCAAGAGGGAAATCCAAGAACCACAGCTAAAGCAGTGACTTTTGTTTGATTTTATTTTAGTTTTCATGTTGTTGCCCGGGGAGTTTAAGTTTCATCATGTGTCTGATCCCAAACAACACTGCAAACAAGCCATTTTTAGTATTTTAACAAATTTACAAATAGGATTCATCTCCTGCTAAGAAAGCATTGTATTAATTTGTGTTTTGTCTACTTTTAAAAACTAAATCATCTGGAAAAAGAAAAACATTCTGATTAAAATTTATCTTCAATCATCCTGCAGTTAATGAATAAAAATAAGTCACAGCTAGTTTTAAAATCCATCTCCTGGAGCCCTGTGTGTTCTATCACCAAAAAGAAAAAGTGTCTGTGTTTGTATTCATTTTCCTGTTATCCTCTTAATATATAAGTAGATTTTAATGAAACTCTCATAAAGTAAATATTGGATAAACTTCTACAAGGTATTATTTTTTTTTTATCCAATTCAAGATTGTTACCACACTTCAGCAAACACAAACATGGCTACAACTCAGTTTTACAGATCTTGAGCTAAATTTGTGGTGGGATCTTTCTTACTTTTGCACCAACACCTCTCAATATTGTGATATTGTGTATATATTATCTTCAAGGTTTCACCAAAACAGCTTTGGCTTTTTAAGGTTTTATACTTCTCACATGTGATCTTAGTCTAAAACTCTGGAATGAACGGGAGCGAGTGATATCTTTACTTTCATGGAATGTTAAGCTGTTAATTAGTTTAACTTTATTCATATTGTTTAAAAAAAAGAAAAAAACTGTATAGGTCTTCTGGACGGGTTCTTCTCTAATGAAATGTTTCGTCTCTCCTCCAAGAGACTTCTTCAGTCTGAGAGTTTCAGGCAAAATTCAGGCTTTTAAGCACTGCTTCCATGTGACTGATACTCACATCACATGGTTATCATTGACACCTAATTAACACTTATTGTTAACGGGGAGGGGGACAACTGAAAACGGAGGCATGTGATGTGAGTATCAGTCACATGGAGGCAGTGCTTAAAAGCCTGAATTTTGCCTGAAACTCTCAGACTGAAGAAGTCTCTTGGAGGAGAGACGAAACATTTCATTAGGGAAGAACCCGTCCAGAAGACCTATACAATTTTTTTCTTTGTGTGTGTGTGTGTGTGTGTGTGTGTGTGTGTGTGTGTGTGTGTGTGTGTGTGTGTT
>NW_013952849.1:119228-120862 GCF_001266775.1 Austrofundulus limnaeus | reverse complement strand
ACAGGTAACGAGTTCAAACAGGTGCAGTTAATACAGGTAATGAGTGGAGAACAGGAGGGGTTCTTAAAGAAGAACTAACATGTCTGTGAGAGCCAAAATTCTTACTGGTTGATAGATGATCAAATACTTATTTCACACAATAAAATGGAAATTAATTAATTAAAAATCATACATAGAATTTTTCTGGATTTTTGTTTTAGATTCCATCACTCACAGTTGAAGAGTACCTATGATAAAAATTACAGTCTTCTACACGCTTTGCAAGTGGGAAAACCTGAAAAATCAACAGTGTATCAAATACTTGTTCTCCCCACTGTATAAATGTGAAGTAGGATTCTCTGTTCTAACAAAAATAAAGACAAAATACCGAATTAGACTGAAGGCTGCACCAGATATGCGTGTTGCATTATCTTCTTGTACACCAGACTGGAATGCAATACTGAAAAACAAGCAGGTCCATCCTTCACATTGGCAGAGAAAATGGACAAATCTTTGGTAAAAGATTTATTGCTTTCTACACTGGTGCTTGTGTTCAGATCAAGTTTTTGATGCTTCTATATGTCTTGTTCTGATGTTGACCAATGCTCTATTTTCCAAGGTTAAGAATATCCTTTTCCATTTAAGAGTGAAAACAATGGAGACCATTTCTCTACATTTTTCTGAAATATTTTGTCTAAGAAGTCCATTCAAATTTAAGTTAAAATTTTGAGATTCTTTTGTAAATGAATGAACCAATGTGACACATAAGAGATAGTAAAATGTATAATATATGTTTCTTTAAAAAAAAATTGTTTTATTTTCAAGAATGGTAAATAAAGCCGAAAATGGGGTCACAATGTTTTATCTTTTTCTAAATATGGGTCACCTGGAAAAAAGTTTGGGAACCACTGGTTTAGACTACTGTACTGACTCCTTAAAAATATATAATGATGATGATAATATCCCAACAAGTCCCAACAAGCTTAAAAGGATAGTTCAGCAACTGCTGAAGATGACTCTTTCAATCAAATTGTATCTAGAAGCTTAATTTCAGTCACTTAAAGTAATAACAGCTGTTTAATAAAACAGCTGATTAAATAAAAACAAAATCTAAAAATTCAACAAACAAGCACATTAAAACACAAAAGCACATACAGGCACATAAACAAAAATAAGTTGTAAAAAGGAAAGGCAGAAAACATTTTTAAAAGCAGATTTTTAGAACAAATCCAGTCTTTAAAATGCTAAGTCATTAATTTATAAATTTGGTCAGTTTCAACAGCTTCACGTTATGTAAGTTTCAAGTTTATTTATTTATATAGCACCAAGCCACAACATACGTTGTCTCAGGGCACTGTTCATAAAAAGAACAGTCTGAAGAAACCAGCAGATTGTGTTGAATCACTTCATCACAGTCTYYYRTCCTGAGCAAACAGTGGAGAGGAAAAACTCCCTGCTAATCAGGAAGAAACCTCCAGCAGAACCAGGCTCAGGACAGGAGACCATCTGCCTCGACCGGCTGGTTGAGGGACAGGAAAGAGACAAACACAGAAGAACTGGTCCAGGTGCACCTTCTTCTGGAAAAGAGACAAAGAAAAAACATAACATGTTATTGATAGAAATAATTACAATAAACATGTCAATAATATTATTGA
>NW_013952849.1:116168-117486 GCF_001266775.1 Austrofundulus limnaeus | reverse complement strand
CTGTGTTTTGTATTTGCAGATACATGAATATAAGATGTATTTATATTTATGTTTTGTTAGCAGATCCGGTATATGTGGGGAGGGATGGGAGGGTTTTTAGGGATGTGTTTTTCTGTTAGTTTGTTTTTTGTTTGTGTTTTTGCTAAAAATAATAATAAAAACAAACTTTGAAGAATAAAATAAATAACTAGGTGTGAAATTTGACAACAATGCAGGGATATATCAAATGTTGAGTCAGTATTAATTTGCTTAGACTGAAGTTATCCATCTAAACCCTTTGCACAGCTGGACACAGGCATCAGTGAACCTTGTGAGCCCAAAAAGAAGCAGCTGTTTGGGATGTGGTGTCCATGTTTAACATTTTATAAGAATCGTTTGCTTTTTCTATGTGCTCAGAGTTCATTATATTTAAAAAAACAAAACTAAAGGTTTTTATGTCTTATTTCTTTGTTTCATTAAAACAGTCAGTAATGTAACTGAGTTGGGAGCCAAGTCCATTTACTAATATGAAACTAGATCTTTCTTTGTGTATGTTTGACTTAGAAAAGTGTCAGAAGCTTTCTGTAAATATTTTTCTCAAAGAAAATGATTTCACACCAACACGTGTTTATATCACACATTTCTTTCTAATTTAGAGAAATGAGATTAGTGGAAATCTCCCAAGGTATTTATGTTCTGGTATAATGAGAGCTGTGGTTGAGTCTTTCAGAAAACTCTTTGGCCCTTGGTCTGATTCAGGCAGCCGGTGAGGGGGGCAGCAGACATTAAGCTCTAACTGATAGCAAAGGGAGAGAGGGGCTTAGTTTTTCTGCTGACTGTAGCAGCTGATCCCATTAATTCCATGTTCCACAGTGTTTGAGACAAAGCAGCTCAGTGTTATTGGGTTGTTATTAGACAATGCAGTGCTCACTTATGTGTTTTGTAATCACAAAATAAAACTCATCCAGATTGTTATCACTGTGATTTCTGAGACTTCAGGGTTCATGTTTGTTATAAACTGAAAAGAGAGCATCTTTTAATCTAAACACCTGACTTCCCTACCAGAATCCACTGTAGACAGCCTGTTACATTAAAAAAATCCACTTGTCTCTAATGATGTTTTACTTTGTATGGAATTGTATAAACATTATTGTGGCTTCATTACATCTACAAATACTGCAACATCTGATTGCCATATTTATCACCCATAAGCTTTTAGAGAAACATGTTTTGAAGGCTTTAAAGGGATCCCCGATTAGTTGTAACATTAGACTTTATTTGATAAACATTTATTTTAACTGTAAAATAAAGACTAAAAATAATGTAGCCTGTTTAGTTT
>NW_013952849.1:105723-115376 GCF_001266775.1 Austrofundulus limnaeus | reverse complement strand
ATGGATGGATGGATGGATGGATGGAGTTAGATTTTCTGTAAGGACATTTATTAGGAGGTGACCTCCCCAAAAACTGCAGAAATGACTATATTGTATTAAAATTATGAATTGATGTTAAATTCAGGATGCGCTAGTCCAGCTGTTTCAGTTTATATACATTTATCAAGGCTGCACAAAGCTTTTCCCCAAAATAAAAATCTGAGGGCTGCGGCCAAATGTAATAATATCATGAAATACAAATACCTCGTCGACTTTTGAATACAGTATCAGATTTTTATATATTTATACTTCTCATTCAACCACAATTAAATTCACTCTATCTAGGAGGCACAGTGTATATGGATATTATTTTTTATTTACAGTAACAAGCTGGAATGAAAAAAAAATGAAATAAAAGTAAAAACTTTCTACTTCTAGTCTTTTGTTTAATGTAAGGAGTAGAAAGTACAGATAATTGTGTGAAAATGTAAGAAGTAGAAGTAAAAATAGGCTGAAAAATAATTACTCAAGTAAAGTACAGATACCCAAAAATTCTACTTAAGTACAGTAACAAAGTATTTGTACTTAGTTACTTTACAACTCTGCATATTAGCCAACTTATGCCAACTTATTAAATTGTTTAGTCTCAATTACTAATAAAAGTTGTGTATTTGATCAATTTGTTACCATTACATTATATGCACACCTAAAAGAGGCTTCCAATTTATTTTTTAAATTCTATTTTCAACATAGATGTCTTTAAAATGTTCATAAGTTGTCTAAAACATGATAGTGTGACAGGGCCTTTAGTAAATACTCGTAATGCTTTAGTGTAATTAACTTTCATGTTTCATATTCAGAATCTAAACGATGAAAATCATTGAGACACAGACTGTAAGAATGGGTTACAAGTTTTAAAACAGTTCTCTACACTGTTAAATAAAATAGTTGGATAAATAAAATCTCTGGTCACTTCAGTAAATTAGACAGCTTCTACAATGTTTAATGTTTATGTTCTTAGTCATTAAAGAGTAACTTCCAGTAAGGGTTTTGGGACAACAAGGGGCCACTTCAGACCTTAAAACCATTTGTGGTAGTTAGCCTTTTCTTTTTCACCACACTGATGCTGATTATTTGTTGTCTTTCTGGCATTTATCAAGTCTTTTGAAGGTAGTATTTCACTGGGCTGCAACTGCTAGAAACTTATTGACCAATATAATTTGTAAGAGACTCCAAAATGTAGAAGCATTTTCAGGAGTTTTTGATCTTTTTCTGTGTGTTGATACGGCTCTCAGTTTGTCACTTGAACGTTAAACATGTTCAGATAATTTACGCAACAAATTTTTGATCAAAATAGTTCTGTAATCCTAGAGCACCAAATCTGTGTTTTTGACACCTGCACAGAAAAGACTTGATGATGCAGAGTGGCTACCAAATTACCCCCATGGCTTAGAATACAGTTAAATGAGACGTGCACGCTCTCTAAACAGCTTTGACACCTTCCACTGCCACATCTGCCTTTCTGTCGTTGACACACATGCACAGTAGTGGTAACTGGGGTAGGCCGTGGACGTCACAAGACATTATACAGACAGGCTCTGGTATCATGGCTACCTGACAACAGAGCTCAAAGTGTGGGATCATTTTAAGAAAATGAAAGAGAAACCTGTGTAATATCTGTAGAGCAGAACTTACCTTCCACAGCAATTATTTTTAGTTAGCATATAGCTAAAATTTAACGATAGTTATATAATAGCAGCTGCATTCTGACGTGATAAGCTGTATGTTTTATATTCAATTAACGAATGATCCTATTAGTGACTAATCGAATAAATAATCAGTGATTAATCGTTTATTAAAATAATTGTTTGTGGCAGCCCTACTGGCAGACGATCAGTTTAACCTGTTTTCTCTCACCAACCAGTCTCCAACAGCTGCAGAAATATTATAAACCTTTTGTACCTGCTTGAAAATAGCCTTTTTTCTTACTGAATAAGGACTTTAGATGTAGAGAGATGTGACTGGCTTAAACTTGGACACAGTAATAAAACTGTGTTCACATTACTAAAGTACTGTTGAATCGGAACTGTCTACGTTGTCTATGACATGCCCCTATGTTTTAAACGTCAGATCTGTTGGCTCCTAAAACAACTTCTTTTGAACATTTGTATCACTTTCTTTTTAATTCTCTCTAAATGAAGGACCCACAACACACATCTGTAACTCTAGATGTTGTTACTGACACATATCCATGATCGAGTGTTGCACTATCACAGTGCAAAGACCCTAAAATCTCTAAACCTTTGTAATACTAAAATGTCTCCATATAATGTCTACACAATGAAAACATCCTTATAAAACCTTAGGGAAGCTCTAAAACATTTTGTTGGTTTCAGTTTGTCCAATAAAACATGTTTGCCAAGAATAAAATTCCTCAATTATTTCTTAATTGATTTTCTGTAAAAACGCAGTGTGATGTTGTTTTTTAAATTTTGTTGACTGAAGTGTTAAATGAACTTGTAAGGTTGAAATAAGCAAAATAAACTTAAATCAACAAAATCAAGCTAACCCCCAAAATCTGCAAAACTAAAAGCTTATTTTTGACCCATCACATCGAAATGAGGATTAAGTCAAATTTGGTCAAAACGACCTAATTACATTTTCATATTCTTGGCTTTGAAAGCTACATTTTGATACCTGGATCATCCTGATATCATAATTAAATCCATATATATGACTTAATTTGTCTTGTTGGTTACAATAATACATAAATATTTGGTCTGAATCCTAATTTTTATGTAATTTTAATGAGAAAATTTTGATGTATTACAAAGAGGAAACCTCAAATATTATTTGAATATTGAGATTTCCCAGCTAAAAGAAACACAGCTTTGCTAACTCACAGGGAAAATCTCAAAATTTTAAGATTTCTCCTCAAAATCAGTTTTTTTGTTGCTACTGCTCAAAAAAATGCTTCAAAATTTAGTTTTATGATTATATTTCAGACAGTTCATTCAAACGATAAGGTATTTATTCATTATATTTTGACAAAATGCAATTTTTGTTAACATTTTAGCCAAAACACTACATTTGCCTTTTTCCACAACTTTTGGACTTAATCCTCGTTTCGATGTGATGGCTCACATTTTAGCTAAACCGTTGCTAATAACTGAAAATAACATTTGCTAAAAGCTAAAGGTAGCTGAACAGTAGATCAAATCAGTTTATTTATGTAGTACCTTTAAACAGCAAGTCATCTGACAGCAGCAAACAGCTGAGTCAGCATTCAGCTTGTAAGGCGCTGCAGTAAGTTTTACTCACCTTTGTGTGACCTAGTTTCCTGCAGAGCTACAGATGATGGTGCAGAGCACCTGACGTCACACAGTAAACTAATATGCTTCTTATATGTTTCCAAACTGCAGCCTTCAGTTAATCTGTTACGTTTTATGATCTGTAGCTGTCTAACAGGAAGTCCTCTTTATTTAATATGGCTCAGTGTCAAACAAACACTGTGAAACCAGACAAATGCCTCGGGTACGTGCTGTTTAAACACAATTCATCTGTCAGAGGGATCATTTATTCTTCATGACACTGCCGTCTTCATCAGGCCACACATCAGAGCTGTGAGGGGGTGCGGGGAGTTGTGTGTCCTGTGTGTGATTTGTAAAACAGCTTTTTACTGCACTCCATTTAACTTACAGCCTCACTCCTCGAAGCTTGAGCCCCACTCCCACTAGTCCGTGCAGTCCGTGCAGCCCGCTGCACGCTTTTCATTTCTGGAGGTAAGCAAGAGTTCTTCAGCCATCCATGATTTTATTTTTTTTTTTTTTAATTGTCATGTTTGAGCCAGTCTGTTGTTCTTAGAGCCAGATCCTTAATCTGCCCTCCAAAAACCAGCTGCCATTAAAGTGACACTGAAAGAAGACACAGAGCTTATGTAATGTTGATGATGCCACCCCTTCCCCCATCTTGCCCCATTCTGTTTGGAGATTTTGCTCCTCA
Source organism: Austrofundulus limnaeus (assembly GCF_001266775.1). Lineage (NCBI taxonomy): Eukaryota > Metazoa > Chordata > Actinopteri > Cyprinodontiformes > Rivulidae > Austrofundulus > Austrofundulus limnaeus. The sequence goes on along the minus strand of NW_013952849.1, from coordinate 111,395 downwards.
TTCATGTGCTAAGTAGGATTTGTGGTTCATCAAAGTGAGGAATAGTCTCAATCTGTCTGAATCCCAGTTTGATTCTTATAGAAACGATACGTGTTCAGTTTTATACATAAATTATTTTGGGAAATGTTTCATTCTGTGCATCAACAACAGTCTTTAGTTTCACTGTTTATAGATGAACCTTATTTGGTTGATTTATTGTTGGAAAAATAATTCTGGTAATTTAGCAAGAATAAATAGATGAATAAACCAACATTATAGACCCATGAAGTTATTGCTGAGTGGTTTTTTTTAATCGTCATTTTTAACCCGAAAACTCAGTAAAATTTTTGGCTCAAATACAATTTTAATTACTCATCTAATTGCCTTATGTGGTAGATTATTACAATTTTGAGTCAAAGTGAAATTGCTGCACGTATGTTGTTATTAAAAAAATTTAAAAATCTGCCAGTGGAGACCCCCGAACAAAGGAAGCTGAATGATACTTACCTATTTATTAGGAGTGCAACAGTACGTGTACCCATATCAAACCGTATCGAACAGTACTTTAGGTTCAATACACACTTGTATGGAACAATACAGATTTTAAAAATTTACTTCATCAGCTTGTCTTCTGAAGATGCTCTGTGTTGAAGGATCAGTGGATCTGTGTTCGACTACTCCACCTAGGCTGCATTTTTGAGCACAGATCCACTGAGAAACTTGCTGTTTCAGCAACATTTAATTTAAAAACTGTATTTTTGAGGTTAAACAAATGTTCATAATTAATTTAAATAAATTACAAGTTAAAAGGGGCATGGACATTTCTCTTTTTTGTATCGAAAAAATATTGAACCGTGAGACTAAAGTATCGAATTGAATCGTGAATTTTCTGTATCGTTGCAGCCCTACTATTTATATAGTACAGAATATAAAATACATTTGTCCAGGCTGTGCCAGCTTTGTGGTCAGTGCCGTGGTCTTGTAATACTTGAGCTGCAGTTTTGAGTTCAGGCTGCAGCAGGAAGGACATTTGGCATTCTGCACAGCTTTCAGCATGACTTAAAACAAAACATTTTTAAAACAGGCATAATATGTATATATTAATATTATTTTGCCAGTAAATACGTCAACAGTAGTGAAACCTGAGACATCTCACCTGCTGATGCTTCAGTGTAGTCACAGGTGTCTTGGTGGTCTCTGTTTTGCAGCAAACTCCATTTTTAATTTCCAATTCCATGATTGTTTGCATTTTACTCAAGGTGATGAGTTTCACAGAAATCATAGCATCCTTGAGAAAAGGCCTAAAGCCTCTACAGCCAATGCACTTTGAAAGTTGTTTTTTATTTCAATGGTTCGTGAGATTTTGCTAACAAACGAACACAAACGTACATGCCAAAACAGAGACTTTTATTTTTAGTGGTGGACGATAATATAGTAAAAGCAACTACAAAAATGTCCAGTTTTAAAGACGTTTAGCTTGTTTCCAAAACATTTTGTGCGGATGGTTAAAAATGTTGTTTTTTATGTACCTTTTTAAAATGAGCAATAACTCATTTATACCGTATTTTTCGGACTATAAGCCGCACCCCCAACATAAAAAAAAAAAAAAACAGTACACCCAAATTTGTCGTCAAAAAAGTGAATTCAACATCAAAACAAAAAAAGCAAACCTTTAGGAATTAAAGTTCGGAGGAATACGGTTCATTTAACTGACCTTATTTTGGTAGTTTTCTTTAACAGTTTCTGGTCCAACAAAACGTCTCATTCATCTTCCTCCGGCGCACTGAAACCATCGAAGTCCTTCTCTTCAGTGTTGGAGTTAAACAAGCTGAGAAAAGCTGCGTCACACAGTGGTATCTGTTGTCCTTCCGGGGTAATGCTGGCTCTGAAGCTGTGGTGCCCTCTTCACGTACCAGTCCAGCCTTTCAGAACCCACTGGTGATGGTGGACTCGTTCACTCTGCTCCACACTGTTAGGATCCACTGGCAGACATCAGGAAATTACGCTCTTCACATTCGGCCAGTTTTTGTGAATGATTTATCCCCGTCAGTCATCCAAGCCTCCCATTCAGCCCTGAGTGCTGCTTTAAATGCACGATTCACACTGATGTCCAGGGGTTGTAAAAACTTTGTTGTACCTCCAGGAATAACAGCAGGAATTGAGTTTGTTTTCTTGATGGCTGCTTTCACCGAATCCGTGATGTGGGCCCGCATACTGTCCAATATCGTGTCTGTCGAAGATCCGTCGTGTCGTGTCTGCTACTAGCTAAAACTAAATGGCGCTACACCTCCGGCTAAGCTGGCAGTATGGTCGCTCGGCTGTCGACCGGTCGACGCGCCGTCACGTGATTGTTCGGTGTTCGTTTTCACACTGACCTTTCATAGTTCCCCCGAGAAACCCAGAGCCCAGCTGCTGGGAAAGCCCTCCCGCTCCAGCATACGTCACTGCATGGAATTCCTTCCCCGGGGAGTGCAATGAGGAAAAAAAAGGTCAGCAGCTCTTCACTCGACGTTTATCCACAAACTGGTCCTGGATTAAGCTCCAAAGTTGTTATCAGTCAGATTCCACCGTGAAAAATGTCTGTTTTATCCCCTTTTATGAGTTTTTGGCCAATGACTATCTTTAAATCGCTGCTTCCTGGTCAACAGTCGGCTCTGGAAGGATCGCTTTTTTCTTTTTTTCTTTTTGATCCTTTCTTTTTTTGAGGCGAGTGGTTGAAGCAAATGCAGCATAAGAGCCCCCTGGTGGCTGAAGAAAAAAATCCACACATAAGCTGCACCGGACTATAAGCCGCATGGTTCAAAGTTCAGGAAAAAAAGTCGCGGCTTGTAGTCCGAAAAATACGGTAACAACTTAAATTATGTTGGAGTTTTATTTTTTATTTTATTTTGGTGTTTTCTTTGAAATTCATTGAGCTGTGGAGCGATGATTTTGTGTCTGCTCTGACATTTTGTTATTTCGTTGCATGTCATGTTCTTATTGTTGACAGCTGGAGCCATAAATGTTTAAAATAAATGAAGCTTGCACAAAAGACAAAGAAAGGAACTGCAAGCCAGCACAGATAAATGTTGATGATGCAGAACTGTAAAAGCTGAGGGAGAAAACACGTTTGTCAAACATCAACAAATTTTCACAGAATGTAAAGGTAAACAGATATTTTGTTTATTTGAATGACCTTACCGCTCTGCTCATATCATGCTTTATTCAGGTTTGACTTTGACTTGTGGTTTCCTATGTGGAGCACAGAAACAGGACAGAGCCATAATTAGAGTGAAGGCTGTCAAGCAGCCTGCAGAGAGGCAGATTCACGCAAACTCAGGCTTTCTGCTGCTAAAAATCACCTCTGATCGCACTTTGTTACAGAAAAATCTAAAATGAGTGGATCCTTTGCTTATGTACCAGTTACGTTGGCCCTTGGTAAAACAATTTTTTAAAAAAAATTAAAAATTTATTTCCAAAGTTCTGACTATTGTGGAAAAATGAACATACAAAATGTAGATAGATGCAGGAACTGAACTGGTTTAGTTCATAAAATGAATCAGATGGTCACAGTGGTCTTTCTGGAGACTCTTTAGTGTCTGAAAGATTAAAACTTGGTTTACTTTTAAGAATTTCGGTTTCTAAATCTTTGGATCGGGTCTTAATTTGTGAGACGCTTGTAATGGTTTATTTTATTTGAGACATTTGTTTTTGGTTATTCAGAGAATTTTTCTGCAATGTTTTGCCTTATTCTGCTGTGATCAGCTGACCCCAGCCTCACACAAACACTTGAAAGTCAAATTCATCACTTGTCTGACAGAACTGTGACCAGCACTGAGTCATGAATGCAGCTCCTGAACTTCTTTCAAAGACAAACATGGATTACAACTCTTGGTTTGGTTCGTGTTTAATTCAATTTGTAGATGGTCAACATTTTGGAAACAAAGTGAAACGGTAAATAAGTTGTCAAAAGTGATACTCTCGTCAAGTAAATGAAGTAGACGTCAAGAACGGTTAACGGCACAGACAGGAGCAGAAGAATCCATTTCAAATTAGTCCTGCTTAAAACTCCGACCCACTGGACCTTTGGTGTAGTGCCAGTTTGTGAAAGCGCCGCATACGCCCCAGCATCTGTTGATGATGCAGTACTCCGTTACAGAACCCTCCCCCCCTCTACAGGATGTGAAGTGGTATATGCCTGTTACATGATCCGTAGCATGTCGAGCGAAGGGAGCGGTGTGTGTGTGTTTGGGACACACAACACGGTGACAGTGAGATGAGAAGAGTCAGCTGGTGTTAGGTGTCGCGTCCTCGCTGCAGTGGAGGCTGTCAGCACCTGACCTGGATCACGCACTGTTGTGCCTTTCAGGATTACTCTTGTTTTAAGGACAGAGGAGGACAACTTGCCCTCCGTGTCTGAGTGTTTATGCCGCAGCTGGCTGCAGATGTTCCTGTGCAGAAGAAGTTTGGACCCAAGGTGAGCCCATGTCAAGACTTCTCCTTGGGTCGCAACCTCCTGAACCCTGACGGCCGTCGCTTGTCATCAGGTCCTCAGAAGACTCCTTTGCATCTCCCTCTGTGGCACGATGTTGTGGACATGTCAGACTCTAGTTTCTGGACAGTTTTATCCAACTTTAATATGCCACATTTCTTCAGTGGAGCCCGTCTACGCCGGTCCAAAAGGTACTCTGTAAAATAGAACTGTGATTTCTTCTGGATGTAGTTTATCAAACTGTGATCGAACTAATCATGTCAGTTAATTTTAGTCAATAAAAAAGACAATTTTTTATCTAATCATGAATCACAGCAGCATTTTTTTCATATTTTCACTGTTTAATGGATGCAACATGATCGTGAAGTCTTTAATATTTGAGTCAAATGATAAACTGAAGTTCATCACACAGGGTGGGAACTTTACAAAATACAGTTCTTGGTGAATAACATGAAAATGCAGAAACACTTAGCATTTTATGTTTTTTTTTTTTGTGTGTTTGTGTGTGTGTCTGACAGTATTTGTTAAAGTTTGTGTTTGCTACGGTGTATTTCTGTTTCGACAGCGTGCCGCCTCAGAGATGCTGCTTTAAACACCACATCTTTAGTTTGACCTGTGAGACCTTTGCAATGTTACAGCATCAAAGGATTTTTTCTGGTGACAGGTTTACAGCTAAGCCACTTAAGCTCACTTATGATGGAGGCCACAGTACTGCTTAAAGTCTATATAACGATATTTGTTTCTAATCCCTATCCTGACCCAATTTTTATGGTACAGAACAGCCTAAGATAAAATACTGCCACATTTTGAAGCAGCATTTTATGCTTTTTGTAGCTAAAAACTACAATAAAGAAGCATTTAAATGGATCTTTTTAAAATGTACTTTAAGATTTGACATGTTGAAATACGAATAACTTACGTTAATTTTTTAATGACTATATATTGTAATAGGTTTTAAGAGTTTGTTCCCCTAAAGGTATTATCATAATATATGCACAAGATTTTTTTAAATATGTGAGCCATCACATTGAAACGAGGATTAAGTCCAAAAGTGGTGGAGAAACAGGCAAATATAGTGTTTTGATTAAAATGTTAATAAAAATTGCATTTTGTCAAAATATAATAAATAAATGTCTTATCAATGTATCATTTGAATGAATTGTCTGAAATATAATCATAAAACAAAATATTGAAGCACTTTTTTGAGCAGTAGCAACAAAAA